>NW_025942203.1:0-358 GCF_000764305.2 Hyalella azteca
ATCTGGCTGCTGCTCATCAACCCATGCTTTGGAATGCTTTAGCTGAGGACAAAGACTGGCTAGAGTTAGTGCGATCGCCCTTGCTTTTGAGTATGACTGTTTTGGCTTATTCAGGGGAGCAACACTTGGCAGGGCGAACCTTACAATCGCCTGAGGCAAGAGTAGAGTACCTGTTAGATGCGTACATCAGAAAAACGTTAGGGGAAAGTTCTGAATCGCAAGGATCTAGAGCTCAGAAGCAAAGGAGTTATAGTCCTCGACAAACTCGTTTGTGGCTGACTTGGTTAGCTCAACAGATAGAGCGAGAATCTCAAACAGAGTTTTTGATTGAGCGTATGCAACCTCTCTGGTTGCCATA
>NW_025942204.1:0-29099 GCF_000764305.2 Hyalella azteca
TGGGTAACCCGTGCATGGACTTTGTAAATAAATTTGCGCCTCGTAAATGGCTTTTCATGGCCAAGATATGGAATTCACGGCTTGGTGAAATAGAATCACGGCTCAAAGAAATGTAATATGGCTGGCAAATCCATAAAACCATGGCATAGTGGCAAACATAGTGGCAAAGCAGAGAGTTTTTTAGACTCTAAGTTATTAGTTGTATTACAAATAGTCATGGATAAAATTTAAGTAATAAATAGATTATTGTTAGCACAAATTAGCCACAAAACCTTACTGAAAAATTTCAAACTTTATTTTAAAGGTCAAAATCATATTAAAGAGGTTAGAGGCTTGTTGACTGTTGAGGCTCATTACAATTTTGAATTAATAAAAAATGTTACTTACATCGTCATTCTGCATGATGATGGAATTTTAAATTTAGACACTCTAAAAAAATTAAATAAAGGTCAAAAATAACATTAATACATTATTATATTTGTGGTTGACAGTTGACACACTTGTTCACTACACGCATACACCGATTTACTGTCTACTGAATTTTCAATTAGCTTGGGATTCAGTCACAAGAAACAACGCAGGATCCTGGTGCTCATGTGAGATCAACACAAAAAAAATTAATAACCTCCAACAAAGGAATAACTTCGACTTGAATCAATAAATAAATTAACTCATTTAGTCTTTGCGTCATCTGATTTTTATATTTTTGAGTCCACTCAAAACCTAAAAGCGAAGAATAGTCCACAAAAATTCATATCTCTATAGAAAACGTTTCGGAGTCCAGCTCTATCGTCAGTTCGTAGAATCTAGAATTTACATAGAAAGTCACAAAAATATACAATTGAAAGCACAGTACACAATTAAAAACCGAATTTACATGTAATAGGGCATAAAAAACCTAGCTAGCACAATTTCTAGGGGATATGAGTTATGAGGGCAGGGTGGCCCAGTGGAAGGGCAGGGTGGCCCAGTGGTTTAAGTTCAGAGTACCAGGATTGGCGCAGAGAGGCGCGGGTTCGATCCCAGCTCTGTACGCCAGTTTCTGGTCAGAATCGGCGAGGAGGCCGGGCGATTAAGCATAGCAGAATTGTAGCAGTGAGTTGCGAGTTCGATACCGCGACAAGCTGTGAATGTGTCAGGTATTGCTTGACGGTCGCCTTCAGCGACTAATTATATATTATACGTCACCCTCAGTGACGCTTTAAAGGATCGTACGTCTTGTCATACGTAGCTTGCGATTCTACGCGGTGGACCGCGATAGCTCTTTAAAGCCCACGAGTTAGTTGAAGGAGAGACCTCCGAGCGTCCACAGCTAACTCCTACGCTCCGGCGCTCGATAAGCTTCTCTGTCGAGCAGGCCGATTCTTTCCCTCTCTGAGATTGTATCCTCATAGTGCCTATTGTAAAGTTTTTAGCAAGTAAACTGTTCTGTATTACTAGACTTTCACTCCTGTTATAGCCAACAAATAGAAGACCCTTGAACCTTCAGGTCTTAATCAGAAATTGACAATACATTAATTAATTCCAATCCACGCTGAAAAGTGGACTTGGACAAATGTTCTGTGATGTTAAGAATCGACGATGGGCCTAATAAACGCTGAAATTGCTATTATTATTTATTATTATGATCTTACAACTGAATTTAAACTGGCCCTAAGTTTAAAAATGTACAATCATTCTAAAATACGCAAATCTGAAGTACCGGAGGTGGAAGCTAACACTCTAAAGTCAAAGGTTAGGTTAGGTTAGGTTAGGTAATGTTACGTTAGGAGTAGCCTGTTGCTCTCCGATCAGTTGTGCGCTGTGAACCAGTGCCTGTGACTGAACGGCGCTGTTGTGGTGGGGGGCTTTGTGTCGAAAGCCTAGGAGATGCCGGGCTGCGTTACGCTCAGGAAGGTATATGAATCGCACTGTGGACTTGGGCTATGCTGACCTCTAGCTATCCACCCCGCTAGAGGGCATAACAGCCTATAAAGTCGAGTGCTCAGAGGAATAGCGCCTGATGTCCACAGCCACAAAATTAGCTTGCTAAAGGTTAGCATGATCATATTGCATCTGGCCAAACCTCTTCCAGCCTAACCTCTTCAGGCCTAACATACACAAGTTTCCGCATTTCTCCACCCAATAAAGATTTATCCACCATTTCTCCACCTGGCAGCTATAAAATCATCAGTTATGGAAAGATCGGGTTCCAAAGGCCGGATCCCTTGTGAATCAAGTCACGAAAAGTTCAAGAATCGGCAACAGGCCATGGGCCTATTTCTTCAATGCCGACACCTCCATTCTATTCTATTCTCTTCTCTTCTCTTCTCTCTTCTCTGTTCTCTGTTCTCTGTTCTCTGTTCTCTGTTCTCTGTTCTCTGTTCTCTGTTCTCTGTTCTCTGTCCTCTGTCCTCTGTCCTCTGTCCTCTGTCCTCTGTCCTCTGTCCTCTGTCCTCTGTCCTCTGTACTCTGTCCTCTGTCCTCTGTTCTCTGTCCTCTGTCCTCTGTCCTCTGGCCTCTGTCCTCTGTCCTCTGTGTTCTGTGTTCTGTGTTCTGTGTTTTGTGTTCTGTGTTCTGTGTTCTGTGTTCTGTGGTCTGTGTTCTGTGTTCTGTTCTGTTCTGAAACAAACCTGAGCTGACCAAACCTAACCTCATTGGCTGTAGGAATTTAGAAAGGCGGTCCAGGTGTGCTGGTAGAGCCAGTTATTGGCTGCAAGAAGGTTGTGAGCCGCGACAGCGTGAATAGGTTAGGCAAGAAAAGGTTAGGCCGGAGTAGGTAATGCCGAATGAGGAACTGCGCTATTATCTTTCGGCAGTGTGTCGCTTGTCTGGATTTCGGAGTTCAAGCGTAGTCTCCGGCTTCTAGCTCTGGGTCGCCTGCCGATGACCACCACTGCCCTGGATGTAATGGACCATCATGATTCCTGCCTTCCGAAACGTAGCCTTCAACACTTCAAGCCGTCCGTTTCTAGGCCGTGGGTCGAATCAGCCCTCGGTCGAACGGCCACTTGTCAAAGGACGATAAATTTTGGAACAGAACTATGCTATCTGAAACCTAACTTCAGATGCGGTGAACGTAAAATTACGTAATTTAACGATGCCTTGAAATCATATTCGATCCGCGGCCTGGTGGTGCGCGGCACGTGGTGGTCAAGGCCGGAAGAGGACAAAGCCGAGTGGTGCACGGCTGATTGGTGTAGGTCCGGAGAGATCCAAGGCGTTCGATTCAGGGCTTCTTGGTGCACAAAATTGGTGGTCAACGGCTGCGCTCCTCTAGCTCTAAGGCTGAGTAAAGGTAATGCATGGCGAGCCTGGGCGTTGGTTCCACGGCTTATTTAAGAGTTAAATTTGTGGCCTACTGCTGCGCTCCCCAAATTTGGTGGTGCACGGCTGCGTTCCCTGTAATATCGTTGTTCGCATTATATTTTACACCCCAAACCAAGTTTCGTCTGATATTAAAGACAAAAAACAATTGTTTCTATATGTTCATACGAAGCAAAATCGTAAAAATTAAACCCAACATTAAAATTAGTTTTCGAGCAACCTATGATTTTGGACACGGATCGGTAGTTGAGAACATGAGCGTTGCAGTCGCCGCGGGTCACTTCGAGCCTCGAAGCTCGGACGTAGCGACGTAGTACTAGTAGTAGTTAGGTACCATTTCCATCAGAATGTCCGTATGCCGAGTCTCGACAGTTGATGAGATTCAATAATAAAATAACAAAAATTATATCCAGTATATTAAAGGGAAAATACACAAGTCGTGAGAATTCTGACAGTACTAAAATGACACTACTCTTGTTGGAATAACATTGACTTTCATGCCTCATGGTACAAAAATTATTTTTGAAATAATTCAATGAGTAAGAGTTTTCTTGCAACGTCGAAAAAGAAACTTGTATGCTCAGAGCCAAAATTACAGTTTCTCTAAAAAAAAAATTCAGTTTCTCTCAAATAACAATGAATATTTTGTCTAGGTAGTTTGTGCTTTGTGTTTGTGGAAATATGAAGTGTATATCACTCTGTAATCTGTATACCTATGTATGGTTGTGTTATGTGAACGACGTGTGTACTCAATTAATGTTGTTATATAAGTAATAATTAATAATATCGCAGATCTTTGGGATTTTAGTGGAACTAATACGTCATGAAGTTTACAAAGTGATAGGCTAGAATCTAGATTGTGTTATTCAGTGCTGTATTTTGGTCTTATTGCTTAGATACATTTTTGTATATACTTACAAATTACATTAGATGAATCTTGTAATATGCTTTTCTCCTTCATTAAATTTGATTACACCATGTGTACCTTCACCTTTGGTTTCATCTTGATCTTTTGAAAAAAAAAAACATGCCAAACTCAGCCAAAGTATACCTAACTTTTGGGGAAGTTTTAATTCCCTGTGTATTTACTTGTATTATTTTTTTAGCTTAATTGTTTCATTTCAGCAGATAGAAAATGTAAGAAAATAAAGAATTTGATTATTTTCATGTTAGTTTCATGAAGAGTCTCATCTTATTTATGAAAATGAATTTCCTGTGCAGCTGGACTGAGCCAGTCTAAAATGGGGACCCGAGTGGCAGCCTCCGCTCACCACTACCCTGACAAGTCACATGCTGGGGTGCCATGCCTGCTGGAGGACCTCACAAGACTGCAGGAAGACTCTGATTCTGCTGACCTGGTGTTCATCATTGGCAGGGAGGAAGTCAAGCTGACGGCTCACAAACTCATTCTAAAGCTCAGGTTTGACTTAATTGTAATATTTTGTTCTGCCTTCTGACCTGAATTGTTTTTCTTATTATATTTCATTTCATATATGTACTTTAGAATTGAAAACCTGTAATTTACAGCTATTCATCTCACAAGTCCGTGAGTCACATATTATTCTGTTCATTCAATTTAATCAATTGTCTATACAACAAGAAGTACTGCAGGTCAGGAGTGGCTTGGTTGCCATAGCCTTTATTGAACTATACAATAATTTGTCAAATGTGATCAATTGTTGAAATTCTGGCTCACGCTTCTTTGTTGCATTAAAATTCCTAAGGTTGATGAAAATGTTTCCTTAACTTGGTAGTGTAGGTATTTTAATAGTTATTTTTACATATCTTACTTAGATGCTATAAAAAATAATGTATAATTTACTACCGGAAATTATTCGAGAAAACAATTCTGATTAAACTTGTAGCGTCTATTCACGGTTCAATTTTGATAAGCAGATGCAAGCGGTTCATGGAGACATGTGGAACGGGGGGCGACACGTGCGCCATACCGGGCAGCAGTGTGACGCCTGGCAAGCCTCACACCACCATCAGACTGCCTCACTACCAGCCTCCTGTCTTCAGAGTGGTGCTCTCATACATCTACACTGGCAAGGTCAGTGTGGATGTTAAACATATACAATGTGAATGTAATACACTGTAGAATAAGGTATCCACACTGTAAACGTCCTTTACACGGTCTACACTCTACAGAAACGAGCTTGCATTTAAATTGGTTACTCAAAGGAAAATGAGTCAACTGCTGTTTTATAAATATAATCATTCCCTGGTTCTTTTCTTTCTCAACTCTAATAGTAGTTTAGTATTGAGTCAATTTTGCTTTCGTTAAATATAATCCAGCTGATCATAATTCCTTCCTCACATTAAAAACATCAGCAAACTGACAAAAACGGACTTCTCTATTAATACTTATCAATATTTTTCCTTTTATTATTGTATACGGTAATTACCGAAATAGTGTCACAATTATAAAATTTTTATTCATATATGACGACATCAATCCTGTATACAGGTTCTGGTGACCGACCACTCAGTGTTCGAAGTGTATGGCGTGGCACATGACTTAGGACTGGAGGAGTTGTGCCAGAGCTGCCATGACCACCTCACCGCCACCATCACCCCACACAACGCCTGCACCTTCCTTGCTGCCGCTCTGGCCATGCACCAACGCACGGGAGGTGGGCATTGAGATATGCGATCTCTGCATTACAACTACGGTATCTGTACAGCTCAAAGTATTGTCATGTCACACATTCAAACCAAAGAATTATAATTAAATAACCTATTGATTTTAAGAAGCAAAAATTACGTCCTGAAACTTATTGAACTGGGAAATAACACAAATTAACTCTTATTCCACTAGGACTCCCTTAGCTTGATTGATATTGTCATAGGCGAATAACAAATGCATCAAAAACTTATCTTGAAGTAGCTGTTCATAACNTTGTCATAGGCGAATAGCAAATGCATCAAAAACTTATCGTGAAGTAGCTGTCCATAACTTTATGAATATATCCAAGGTTAAGTTGAAATAAAAGCATAATTCCCTCAACACTTCCCTTGCAGGCAGTAAAGGCAGCCAGCAGTTTGTTGAACGCTGCATTGCGTACGTAGGAGACAATGCGTCAGAATGTCTCCACACGTCTGCCTTCCTCAATCTCAGCAAAGATGTCGTCATTACTCTGATCTCATCAGACAACGTGAGTCTCGTCCCAACACCACGTGAAGAAATGTTTGTTCTCAACTTCTCATTACAAGATTTGAATCAGTTCATCAAGAATTTAGAAGCAAAGAAAATGCCAGGCAAATTTATGAAAATATTTATCGAAAAATATTGTGCAGACTAACTTCTTGTGAATTTTTTCATCTTTATTTTGATTATGCGTGTTATAAATAAATGAAAATGATTATGACGTTGAGAATTGGGCTATTTTCTAGACAACGCAAAATTTTAAGGTTTTGAGGTTTTGAACCTGAAAATCACTACTCCAATCTTGCTGTGCTTTATCCACTCGGCCAAATTATCGATTTCATCCAGAATTTTCACATGTAGCTTCGGATTTCGAACCCCCAACTCGCTCCTATTTCGGCAACCTTAAGCACTTGGCTTCCCATATGTTTTTCATTTAGTTCTCGAGTAAACCACACAACTTATAATCTAATCAATGAAAAAACGCCGCAAATTGACGTTGTCATTGGCGCAGCTGGCGTTGGAGGAGGAGGACGTGTGGCGCGCGGTGCTGCGCTGGGCGAAGGCGAGCGCCGGTGTGACGCAGCCCACGCTGCACTGGACGGAGGAGGAACGCGTCAGGGTTGGCCACCAACTGCAGGGAGTCATTAACCACGTCAGACTGCTGCTCATCGGTACACATATTTCTATTATCAATTAATTGTATCCATAATTTATTTTTAAATATTATTTATCACAAATTCATTATAACCTATAATGTCTTGAATAAATTTACATTGGAGTGTTGTTAAACTTATAATTATAATGAATTTTCCATATTTAAGATTCCACACAATTGTTCTTATATTTAAATGACCTCATTGATACCGGATAGAGCGAATTAAATGTAAAATTGATTTAATATGGAGCAACAGGTACACCAATGTCATTTCACTGACCAAACACGTTCGAATATTTCCTGGTAGCCCATTACCCTGAATGCCGAAATTTAAGCTGCAGACATTTACAGCTGTTGCTTCCCTCATTCTAAACCCCCACATCTGATGACTCATTACATTCATGTCGCCCTGTATACTTGAAGACTCACAAGTGTTCGCGGAGGAGGTAGAGCCTACAGGGGCGGTGCCCATGGAGCTGTCGCTGGAGCGGTACAGGTTCGCCGCTCTGCCACCCAAGTTCAGTGACAGCAGCTCAGCCAGCGACGATAAGCGACTCAGACCGCGCGTCTCGCTGAAATTTTTTGCGGGATCTCAGATACTAGTAAATGTAAGTGAATAACCCATGTTCCACTACCATCAAAAGAGTGAGTCAGCCAATGTTGTATAACAAATTTTTTAAAAACGTCCCAGTGAGCATATATTTTTCATCCAACCTCATTTTTCAAACCACAGCAAAGTTCCTCGGGAAATCATTGTGCTTCCACAAACGGAGGCCTAATGTGCTTTAATACGATTCGTTTTACAACTGCATTAGGTATATCACGACCATCATTACACTCGTCATTAATTGATAATTCCAGGAGCTTACCAGTATGCAGCGTCTGCTGAACAGTTGGTATGGCTCCAGCAAACAAATGTGGCGACTCGTGTACCGAGCCTCCACTCACGGCTACTCGGCCGAAGCATTTCACAGACACTGCGACGGTACTGCGCCAACGTTTGTCATAGTCACGGTGAGCAGACACTGCGCCAACGTTTGTCATAGTGACGGTGAGCAGACACTGCGCCAACGTTTGTCATAGTCACGGTGAGCAGACACTGCGCCAACGTTTGTCATAGTCACGGTGAGCAGACACTGCGCCAACGTTTGTCATAGTGACGATGAGCAGACACTGCGCCAACGTTTGTCATAGTGACGATGAGCAGACACTGCGCCAACGTTTGTCATAGTCACGGTGAGCAGACACTGTGACGGCACTGCGCCAACGTTTTACGTACTCGCGTTGAGCAGACTCGTCGCGAAGAGTGTTCAAGCTGAGAAGATGCGTAAAAATCAACAGCTTTTATAAAAATTAACGCAAACGGCAGTCTGACCAATATTGAAGTTGATCGTTACGGCTAGGCATTATGTACATTCCAGCTCTTTCTATGTGATTCTGAGCAAACAGTCTTGCAGCTTTCTCAGTTTGGATAAATAAATCATTTTATCGTTTGGAATGTTTAATGCGCGATGTGATATTAAAATTCATATAGTTTTACTGAAGGTCAGCAAGACCTTTGCTTTACCTATTCCTAAGGTCGAAAATGCTCGTACAGTAAAAATAAAACAAATGTACGGTTAGTCAACAGTACATCATTGATTTGCATTTGATTTTTCTATTAAGTGGATTAGAAAAGACAGCGATTTTTTGCTAGATGACGCACAATTATTACCACTTTCAAGAAATTCATGTTAGTTACATTCCTATAATTTATTTGTACCTTCTAGGGCCAGCAAGGCGAAGTCTGTGGAGGCTACAGTGACATAGCCTGGGGCAAGACCAACATCAAAGGACGATATGTGCCTTCTGACAAATCCTTTCTATTCTCCCTGGTGAACCCTCAAGACGCTCCTCCAACAAAATTTCCTGTGATTAAGAAGATGTTTGCGATTTGCTACCACCCCGAGTAAGAGATTTGTACATGAATATTTATGACAAAAAAAAATAAAAAAACAGAATATGGAAACCTTGATTTGTCACAAAAATGTGTTGGTATTCAAGAATCTAAGTTTGGTTCTCTTGTTGAACAATTACAGTAGGTATCAATTTCTGTTGTCAATGCCTATTTCAGCAGTTGAGATTGAAAAATTAAAAGTTAAGAATATTGAGCTTAATAATTTAATTTTCCCATTCCGGCAGCTGTGGACCAATTTTCGGTGCTGGAGCGGATCTCTTCATTTCATCGAACTGCCATCAAAATCTTGAAAGCTATTCAAACTTGCCTCACTCTTACGAGCGAGGAGATACGGCGGTGCCCATCACGCTCATGACAGATTACAATTTCTCCGTCGTTGACTACGAAGTCTTCACTCCACAGGGAAAGTGAAGTTGCTGCAGCTACACTTGCCAGAGGAATAAGGCTTCTACTTGTACATGCTCCTAAACAAGTGCAATTTTTTAGTTAGACATAAGTTTTATAGCTTTACTAATAACCGATTGTGCCAACATAAAATGCTCTCAAGTGCTGTGAACTTGATTTTTCAAGCCTGAATCATCTATATCAGAGGTTTTCTACCTACGTCACGCCGGCATTTTCATGCGAGACATGCGCATTAGACTTGGAAGAAACATCAATGGAAATGAGTTTCAGATCTGGACTATTCTAGTAACAAACATTTGGTTTCAAATGTGCGTCATTTTAACGTGAATATAACTAACCAAGTTCAAGAATATTGCTAATTTGAATCAAAGATTCATCGAAATAGCATTCAATTCCTCGGAAATTGCAGAAGCCGAGACGCATGTAGGTGCCACTGAAGAGGTAGGAGTGTGCGTTTCGTACAGAGACGTGCACGGTATACTGTATATGTAGTCAGCGGGGTTGTACCAGTCACTAATGCAGGGACCTGACTCTTTTGGCTGGCTTGGCACTCTACATTTTTGATCACTGCTGGAAAAAAGGGTGCAGTTACCAAAAAAGTTCAAAACCTTTTGTTAGGAAAAACTGGAAATTTAAGTTGCAGGAGGGATACCTGCAGCTCACTTCACTTAGTTAGATAAATAATTTTGTTATTGTTGATTGTTGTTCATTACCATGCTACAAATAACACATTAAATTGGACGTTTTAAAAACTAAACATTGGACTAAATAATAATGCAGGAAAGTATGTCAGCCTCAATATAATTGATGAATGTTAGTCATAAAGTGAGACAAATATATTACTTGAGATTTAATTGGGCCTGCAGTGTTGCCCGCACGTCTTCCTCAGTAGGTAAGCCATCACTAACAGGCCTGAAGACACGTTCTTCCTCAGGATGGTTTAGGAGGAGGACACTCTGAAAAATCGAACTGAATGTTTACAACAATAGATAAAATATTCACTCAAAAATGTACAAGGTACACACACACAAAAAAAAATAGAATTTTTTTGCGAGTTTACCTTCTTTTTTATTCGGTTTGATGTGGAAGGAGATGATACTTTCTGTTGGACCAATAATGAGATATCAGGAACTTGCTTTTTCTGCTCCTGGAGCTTGTGTTGAAGTATCTTAGTGCTCCAAATTTGTGGCTTCTGCAAATCAACAGATTTACAAACATGCCTCTTGGTATCAACAGCTGGAACTGGAAATGAGGAAGTTGAAAATTTCAGTGGTTTAATATTCTTTATTCAGATCCAAACCATATTTTTCAACGAAAGAAATTTTTTTAATATATATTGTACATAACCTTACTGGACTATGTGTTGAGTGATATCAATGAAGTAAATATTCATGAAAAAGAATGATAATACTAACCATTAGAAGGGTGCAGGATATTCTTCAATTTGGGCCCAAGTTTCATATTTTGGTTCTCAATATTTACCAGAGGGGCCTCACCAGGAAACATGATTTATTATGCAAGAAGGAAGTGGAAAGAAATCAAATAAAGTTAGTGTTTTTGCTAGATTCTGCAAGACAGAACAAAAATTATACAATAATGGATTTCAAGTAGCAAACTTTTTTTTTATAATCTAACATCTATGATCAGTTTTAATGGCACTACACCATTGAGTTCATATTTCAGGAAAACTCAAACTAGCTCTATATGTAACACAAGAAAGCATACTTGTAGTCTTGTAAAACATACGTATCAGAACTTAAATCAAGATTTGCAGTTTCTTCCCCACCACTGCTATGAATATGCATATGCAACAATATTTTTTGAAAAGATTAACAAAAAAGCTGCATTCCTCTCATGAATGTTTGAGTAAAAACATGTGTGGTAACAAGCACTAACAACAACTACTAGTGATGGTGTGGTTTCTCTACAAGATTTCATAAATTGAAAACTCATCACTCATAAGTAGCTGGAGGTCTGAAATGGCTAAAAGAAAGATCATAAATAAATCATGAGACACATCTTAAAGAGATGGCAGATAGGTAGTTGAAATGCAAAATAAACTAAAATCAAGATTTGCAGTTTCTCCCCCACCACTGCCATGAATATGCATATATAAATACTTCGATTCAGTATTTCTAGTGATTTTTTTTATTAAATTTGATGAAAGTGTGAGAAGAAGGCTAAAACTTATAAGAATCACAGAAAAATGTCCATCTTTGCATACATGTGTAATAACCTATACTATCTACTTTATGAGGCGTAACTAAGCCTTCCTGCCAATTTTGTAGTTGCAAGATTCTCACAAAATGAATCATACTTATATGATTGTTGATAAAAGTGCATGATGATAAAGCAGCAAGATTCCAAACTTATAAAAAAATAAGTAAATTTGAAGCAACAAGATTTCATTAGCAAGCAGATAATTATAATAAAATGCCTTTTGCGGGTGAGGGTCATGGACTAATTGACTGCTTGCACAAATACACACATTTTCTTTCACACAGGGACAGAGAAGTTACAAGAAAGAATACCAGCCAGCAAAAAGCACAACTCAGAACTTGCTCTTTTCAAGTTAAAAGCAACTCAGAAACACCAAATTTGGAATATTGGGCAAAAATTTTATGAAATTGTGGGTAAAAATTATGGTCTTTCTTATTGGGAAAAGGCAACAGGAATGGGTTAAATTAGCCAGATCGATGGGTTTTTTTGTCAACTTATTTAACTAAATAACGTTCAAAAAAACCTCTAGTTCTACAAGAGAAAGGCCAAACAAATCGGTTCAGCTAGAGATGAAAGTTTGCAAGTACTGTAGAGAGATCTCAGTGAGCAATGTTGATCAGATGGTCACCTGTGAAAACTGCAAAGAATTCATTCTTATGAGCTGTACAAAATTAAGCACTGAGGAGCACTCATTTCTCCAGAAAACTGAATTAATTCATTGGTTTTGTTGTGACTGAGAAAAACCAACTCTTTGTGCTACAAAAAGTGGAAGAGCATGGCAAGGAGTCAAAATTGTTGAATGATGTTGTAAAGTCCTTGAGTGAGAGGGTGCTCTTATTGTGATAAAAATTGAGTTTGCCATGCAATGAGTTGACTGAAGTGAAAGCTCAGGTGAAAAATGCTGAGAAAATGGAAGAAAAAGCCTCAGAGTGTTGATTTATCAAAAGTTGCTGGCAAAAGCTCTCACAAATTACTTGACAGAGAAATTAGTCCAACATTGTGTGATTTGGAGTTCCCAAAAGTCTGGCATCTGAAACAAAGAACCCAGTGACTGATACTGTATTTATTGCAGACTGTTGAGGCAAGGCACTCAGCACCTGGTTGATATTACATTGTTCAAAAAGAAATGCTCTAAGGGCACTGCTGCCAACACCAGCAGACCTCTGTTGACTGAACTGCACAGGTTTGCAAGAAGAAGAAAGAAAACTAGGAGAATAGGCTGAGTACAAGTCCATTTTTGAGAAGAAGGATTGCACTCTTTTGGAGAGAGCAAATTTTTGCAAGAAATGGCAGGAGAGAATCAGGTGGAGAACCACTAAAAATCGTCTCAAGCACTCTCATGACCAGGGTGCAAAGTTTGGTGAATGCGGCACAAATTTTGGCCTTTGTAACTCAAAAACATTGCCAACAGTACCCAAGACGTGTTGCTGTGTCACTGGCAGTGTTCAAGATGCATTGCAATTTGCAAACATAAGTTAAATAAAAATTCTTACAAAACCAACTTTGATGAGTGTATCTCTAACACCCCAGATATTGCAGTAGACAATTGCATTGCAACCAGAATTAATAAATTGTGGAACATGCTTTGCAAATTGTGACCTCATTGGACAACCAGAAACTGGAAATTTTGAAAATAATGATGCCACTGGACCAGTGGCTGCATAATTTTTAAAATTTCTAGTGGCACTGTTGTACCTCCTGTTCTGCAGTTAGAGTCACCAAAGATTTGCAAATATCTACAATGCAATAATTTGAATCCAAATGTGTTGGCAAGGTCTTCAAAAGTCATGAATTTTGCTGCTGATGTGTCACCAAATATCTTCAGATATTTACCCACTTTCTGCCCCCTGGTGACTCAAGATGCCAAGACAGCACTGGCCATACAGGTCACACGGTCAGTCTGCGCAGCTAGAAGACAAGTTAACAGTAGGAGTCATTTCTATAGATCCAGGCTTGTATGTATATAATGCAGGTTGTTTTGAGTTTTAACAACTAAAAATTTTAAATGTGTTTACACACACTGGAATTCTGTTTCAAAGAAAAAAGTGAACTATTAACTGTATTCTGTAATCACAAATGAATGTATAGAGAGGCTCAGGATAGATTATACATGATGGAATTGCAGGAAGTGGTTGGTCATCAATATCCACCAGGATGGCCCAAGTGCTCCACACTTGAAGATGGGTGGGGAGTGATGATGTGCAATTTTAGGGCCCTCAAAGGCTCCAGGATTGCTAACTGTTAAAGAAATGGCAGTTATTTGGGTACTGGAGAGCTGTAATGCACTCATACAGACCATCCCAGTCCCACTCCCTTTGGGGGAGCCTGCTCCTATTTTGGCCACCGCTCTCCAGCCTCCTCAATTACATAGGTACGTACATGGTCTTTCAAAGGCATTTAGTATGCCACCAAGGATTATCTTATACTGTTATACATATAGTATATTATTTGTTTTATTGAAAAACTAAACTAAACTCACTAAAAATCTTCAGCCAGGGAAAATAGTGCCTGATGACTGATTGTTTTCATAACTTGAATGAAGAGAAGTGCAGTAGAGCCAGGGCCCAGATGTATACCTACTAGCTCTGAGCCTCTGTGGGTTAGAACCTCTTATAAGGTCCAGACTCCAGCTCCAGCAAGACTTGGATTTGGGAATGGGATGTGGTGTCAATGGTGACTCTGAAAAAGGACATTCCAGTCAGGCCTTTGCAATGGCCATCAGGCATCAGCCACACATCACATATTCATTTTGACGTTTTGTTAGTACTAGGAAGGATAAAAGGGAGACCATGCCAAGCCAGGTAGAAACGTAGAACTTAGAAGCATAGTGACAAACCAGAGATTTTTTAAGAATCAATTCATTTTTAATTTCCTCATTTACTCAAGACTTAAACCAATTTCTTATGTAAGATAATGCTGGTATCCATGATACTTTACTGGTCTACTTATAGGACTCAAAAATGAACTTGAAGGAGAGTCTAAAAAAACTCTCTGCTTTGCCACTATGCTTAGAAGTGACATTAAAGGATAGGCTAGACGGCTAGAGGGGTCACAGGGGTGTGAAAGTTTGTGTTGAGAGTGAGATGAAAACAAGAGGAAGAGAAATTCAAGAGGAAATTCATTTGGTTTGTTATTGCTATATCCCATTTATTTCACAGTATAGTTTAGTGAGGCTAATCATTGTGGAATTCTAGAGGGATATTAAATTGACCAGTACAGATAGCATATTGGAAAGCAGGATTTTGGATTAGGTTTTGGGGCGTGGTGACTCTGAGAAAAAGAATTTCAGGGTCAGGCCTTTGCAATGGGCCAATGGCCATCAGCATTCAGCCACACATCACATTTTCATTTGTTAGTAAGAAGAAGAAAGGGAGACCAAGCCAGGTGGAAGCAACATTAAAGAGAAGAGGCTAGAAAAGATGTGAAAGTTTGCGTTAAGGGTGAGATGTAATCACGGGGAAGAAAAGTTCAAGGGAAAATTCATTGGTTTATTATCGCTATTTGTCAATTATTGCACTGTGTGTTTGATAATTATATTAGCTATGGCCTATGGGGCCTCTTAGGAATAGGCCCTGAGTGACTATTTGCATTACGTGATCATTAACTTCCGGTGATCATTAACTTCCTGTGATCATTAACTTCACGTGATCATTAACTTCACGTGATCATTAACTTAGCGTGATCATTAACTTCGTGTGATCATTAACTTCACGTGATCATTAACTTCACGTGATCATTAACTTCGCGTGATCATTAACTTCACGTGATCATTAACTTCCCCTGATTATTAACTTCAAGTGTTCATTAACTTCCCGTGATCATTAACTTCACCTGGTATTTAACTTCACGTGATCATTAACTTCCTGAAAGGAATGTTTTAGTGACAACCAGCCTATCTTTTGGAGAAATAAATCATAGTTTAGGTCAATTACTTTTCATTCTATAATGCCTGGTGCACAATTCTATACATGACATGCTATGCACAATTTTAAGATGACTGATGATGCACTAATTTTTCGATAAGTGAAATTTTTTCGCTGAGCAAGGAAAATGTGATCAATATTATTTGTTTTTAATCAATTTTTTTCGTAGTTGAAGCCTTTGCTAACTGAGGTTCTACCCTTAATGCATTTTTGGGGGTGTCCCGAATAGCCCCGGGGGGGTGTCCCGAGTAGCCCCACCGTGCGGAAATGGCTGTCATTTATTTTTGGAATTAGATAGGCAAATTCTGTCAATTACGTTTTCAAGCCGACACCTGGGTGCAACTTTTATGTAAGTAAAATTTTTTAATACGGCGAATATTTTTTTGCTACATACCTTAGCAGTTGCAACTTTACAGAACATAGTTTTTCACCATTTTTTCAGGAATTTTTCAAAGCAAGTAAATGTAGTATTTTTCAACTTCCTTTTTACTAGGTAGATAGGAAAAATAGTTACGTTTATGCCACTATTTTTAGTTTTGCAATATTCCAATTAGTTTCGCTACTACAACAGTTTTACGCCGTATCATAGGCCTGTCCCGAGTAGCCCCGGTTGACGGTACATTATATTATTATGGTTTGGTTATTCCAATTTTATTATTATTATTGCTTTTTTCTTACACCCTCCCAGCCTCCACTCTAGCCAACCTCCTCCTCTCCCTCACCCTCTAAGCACCCTCCAAAAATTGCTTTCCACTCTCAATCATAGCAGCAGTTACCCCCATTAACAGTCCCACAATCATTGCAATCCATTCGTCTCCTGTTCGCTCATATATTACACCATCACCCTCATTCCTCTCATCCAGTATCACTCTCATCATAGTGGAAGTCTATGAAGAGAGGTACTTATGTCGGTCCACCGCCGTGCGGCGGTTCGCGGTCTTAACCCTTCGCAAGGGCCAAGGCCCCATGCCCTTGGCCCTTGGGCCCCTGTTGCAAGTTGCAATGGTCTAAACTCAAAGGTTCGACTCCCATGGTCTCATCACAACTCCCTTTAGAAATACGTAAAGTTTTGAAATTGATATAAATATATCAATAAATATTTGAACTGGGAAATTCCTTAGTTACTTACGTTGGTTCCAGAATGATATCAATGACGTAAAAAATGCCAATGACAATTATGACATCGGTTAAGAAGCTTCAGCCATGATCTCAGCTCTGCTCAGTCCTTTTACCTCGTAATTAATTATGTTAGAATTTCGATGTTCAAATGTTGACACTACTGGCAAGTGTCAATATCACAATCAAAATTATTTCACCATTGGAAATATGTTATAATATCACAATCGAAAATATTATTCACAAATAACCATCGATTTCAATCGAAAACAGTTCCCATCTGTCAGGCTTTGTTTACATATGCCTGCGGTGACGTCACACATAAGAACACGTGGTACACCAAGAACATCAACATAAAAAAATGCATTATTTATCAAGATACTAAATAATAAAGTAGTTCATTTGCCTGCCGCTGCTAGCGCTGGCATCAGTAAGTGAACCTTCTATGAATAATTTTAATTCAACATGAAATTTTGGAGATACAACTTCTAATATTCTATGATTAATTTGAATCATAAACATTTACGTAATATAAGAAATTAGCAATCAATAATTCAAGGTTATTTTGTAAATTTTGTACCAACGGAAGACTATGTCTACATTAAATACGTATTGGCAACTTAAGCTAAAAAAATGCACTGTAACTGCAATCAGCTGTGAGAGAATATGCCAGAAAGGGCGATGGATTCAATTTAGTCATTTTTGATTTGAAATTGGTCTCAGTTCTTTGGAATAGGAGTGTAAATTTCAGTGTAAAACCTATTAAAATTTCACATTTCTGTGTGGATTTTGATGCTGCTAGCATTAAAATACTTGACAGTATCTCTGATGCAAGAAATAATGGCCAAATACATTTTAATTTAGAAATTAACGTCGATCGAAAATTCGAAATTACTGCTGTCAGAGCTATGTTGGTTCTTGCGAATCGATTGTTGCATCGTGCATCCAGTCGCTTATATTGAAAATAAAATGATTTAAGCAAGTATTTCTTGCATCAGAGATAACTCAAAGTTTGCTAATGTTAACAGCATTATAATACATGCAGAAACATACATTTTTTTATAGATATTAAAAATTTAGGCTCTATGACTTGTATACTATGTCTATTATAGTCTATAGGATTTCAAATCAATGAATGCATTCAAATTCAAATTAGGTCCACCCACACCCCACGGCCAGTGTAGCTGTCAGCTCACCTTTCTTCAGAAGTGTGAAAGCTTTTGCCGGTGAAGGTGTGTTTTACAATCGGTCCGTAAAGAAGCGTTGATCGGTTCAAAATGACATAAGAACAGGTTCTTTTGAATAGCTAACCTATGGATTGGCATTTGGCACCATGATCATCATTTCCAGTGATCCAGTCTCTCCTGCTCATATGCATCACACTCCATCATCAGATGTTCCACAGTTTCCCTCTCACCTCTGTCACACATAAAACAAATATCTTCTCTTCTATCATTCCCCCTGTAAGGCTGTATGTCCGTGCATTCACACTCAACGCATTTGCTCTCACACAGAACATTAAGTCTCCACGTCTACATCCATCATACTTCATACCTTGGCATCTCTTTGATCTTGTACAATCTCAGTCTGCCCTTTCTTTCAATTCCTTGCGCACATACTCTTAGACCAAACAATTTCACTCTCTTCATCTGGCACAACAATTTTCTGTCAACTCTATCATATGCCTTTTCTATGTCTATGAACGCCAAGTAGGCCTACACTCTCTTCAAACGTAAACAAACCCGTCATTCCTATAATGGACTGGATGAAGTGCTACTGTGCACGGTTTTATCGCATTTTGGTGATTGGTTAATGCCCGTGACGTCACTGAGATCAGTGACGTCACACGCGAACAACGAACTACATCCTCAAAAATGGGCTTCTGATGGGTCAACCTTATACTAGTTCAACCATGTTCCTACCTGTCTCTGAGAAACGGATTTTTAAAATATTCCGGATTTGGAATGCGGATTATAGACGGCCATGTATAGAGTCCACCAACAACAACAATAAACCTTGCCTTGCAACGTACTCCGTCAACTTTGCAGAACACACGAATCTTTCGCCTTCTACTAAGTAACTTGGAAGTGGTTTCTAAATAATAAGAAAATTTATGATTAAAAAAATGACTAATGCAGGAACATTTTCATTCAGTGATGTTGATGTTGAAACATCTTCTCAACAGTCTGATGAAATTCTTTCTTTGCGATGGAATAATCATTTAATTGCGTTCCAAAGCCTGCTTGCAAATGTTAGAAATCAGGTGAGACTTCTCTAATAGACTTGACTAGCCTCTATAATAATTAATTGGTAAATATCATCACCATCTTTTAAGAACATTGAGCATAATCTTTTTTATCTGCATCTTCTATTGAAATTGACAAAAATATGAAGATAATGATGTATCCTATCAATTTCAAATAATTTCTCGATATGTACAGCATTAAAATGTTGGCCTAAAGTTAGAGCTGAATAGTTATTGAATGTAGAAATTTTCAAAATGTTATGCTGATACTCAAAACAAAATTACTTACCTACCACTTGGCAGTTTTGGATTTGGAACTATCTATGGTGCATGAAGTCGTGGTATTGGAAATGCATCTTGCACGAGTTGCATCATGCATGGTAATTGTTTCTTTATTATAATCATAATGATGGTATTGGTAAGCTTTGTGCTCTGAATGCTTCAATATTTTCTGTCAAAGTCTTTTATTTCCAATTAAAAAGACTAATAGCAAGAGATTTTGTATAGTTATACTGTTCTTCATGACACATTTTTTATTAATTAATTTACATTCTACTGCATTTGAAGACAACAAATTATTGCATATATTATATATACATATATATAGCTATAATTTATTATCTAAGCAATTTTTATTTTCCTGCAGAGTTACTTCAGTGATGTATCCGTGGCATGCTCGGGCAAGTTGTATGCTGTGCACAAACTGGTGCTCTCATCATGCAGTGACTATTTTTCTTCAATTCTTCATGCAACTAACTGCCCTCAACCAGTTATTGTTCTCAAGGACATAACTAACTATGACTTTGAGGCTCTACTAAGCTACATGTACTTGGGTGAGGTCAACATAAGGCAAGATAAGCTCCCATCTTTCTTGCAAGCCTCTGAGTCACTTGGAATAAAAGGCTTGGTGACTTCAGAAAACAGTGCTTTGGCAGAGTGTGTTCTTGAAGACCCTTCCTGTAATGTTCTCTCACCGAATGTTATCAAATCACAAGTTAAAGATTTTCCTGCACAGAACAATCCTGATCCAACAAGTTCTCAACACAGCCAGGCTTATAATGAACCTGTTTCTTGCTCTATTTTAAAACCATCAAGTAATAACAAAGAAGATACACAATCTGTGAAAAGAAAACTACCTATAAGTGAATCCACTGCATTGCTACCTGCTGTGGAATCTTCTACTGAAATCATATATGATCATGACCAAAATATTGAGTTGAATGTTAAGTTGAAGAAGAAAAAATTAAATCACTCAGAAAATGGCAATAAGGATTCTGATATGGCATCTGATGATTGCTCACTCAATACTGACATTGGTGAGCTGTATGAAGAAGCAAGTTTTGAAACTATGGTGAGACACTTTATTCTTCCACTAGTATGAAACTATCTGTTGTTACTCAATAAAACCCTTCTTACATCAATATGCAACATGTATGACCTGCTCGACTAAAAAAAATTGCAATAGGGATTTGATCACAAGAAGTTTGAACATGTGCTCTCATTTCAGCCTCAAGTTTGTGTGAACATCAAAGAGGAGCCTGAAGCTACATTGTCTGAGCGTCAGAACCTTTTGACAACAAAAAACCAAAAGTCAGCATCTGATGATCAATGTGAGGTAAAAATTAAATTCCAACAATATCCGTGTCCCATGTGATGCTCTTCATATATATCAAGTTGATTTAATACAATATCTCGGTACTTTAGAAAATCCAGGACTAAACTTACAACTATATACTTGTAGAGAAAATCATAATAGTTCAATATTTTTTGTGAATAATATTCTACCACTTTGTGCACTACGATCACTTGCCATTGCAGGTGCTGGGACTGAGTGACACTGAGGACGACTGCACGTCTTCTTCTCGACAGGAGTCTGCCATGGGGTTGGCAGAGATCATCAGTGAGGCGCTCATCGACAGAGAAGATGCAGTGCATTATCTGGTGAGATAATTTGACATGTGGCTGAATAATCTCACTGGTTGCACAAAGTTTCTGAGCAACTTATGATAAAAGAATTAGATAGTCCCAAAATCATTTGTATATTACGTTGAAATTGTCCTCAATTTAACTATGTACTCTATTTTTGAGCTCCGTATGTGGACCAGACGGCTTCCACCCTAGATTGCTCAAAGAATTAGCAATCGTCCAGCTGGCCGGCACTTTGACATTTTTCTTTCATAAACCTTGACCGAAAGGACTTTGCCGGTCGATTGGATAGAAGCTCAAGTGACACCATTGTTAAAAAAAGTTGAACCGGTAACTATCGTCGCCCTGTCAGTCTGACAAGTGTTGTTTGTCAGGTAATGGAATCTGTTGTAAGGGATAGGATAATTGACTACTTAACTATTAAAAATGCCCTATCAGACTGTCAACATTGCTTTATCTCGGGTAGATCAGATCCTGCTCCACTAACCTCTTGTCTACGTTGAACGATTGGACTCGCCTGCTGGACGAAAGGGAGCCAGTAGATGCAGTGTACCTCGATTTTGCCAAAGCATTGACAGTGTTCCGCATGAACGGCTGTTGTGTGAAGACTTGAAGTGAAGTCTTTGTGAATAGAGGGAAATGTACTTCAATAGATCAGAGATTTTCTAGTAGGTAGACGACAACGTGTCAGTATTAACGAAACCGTATCAGACTGGGTAACAGTGCGCAGTGGTGTGCCAAATGGTAGCGTTATTGGGCCTGTTTAGTTCGTTGCTTTCATAAATGATCTGCCAGAAGTAGTGTCCAGCGTGTGCTCCATGTATGCCGATGACGCAAAAGTTTATAATACAGTGAAGGAAGCGTCAAATAAAGTACAATTGATGATCTTGATAGTTTAACTGGGCTGATACCGTGATACGTGGAAGCAGCGTTTCAATATTGACAAGTGTAAATTATTTCACCTCGAAAAATAACAATAAACAGCAAGAACAGTATGAGAAGACATGGTTGAAATGAGAGAGTAATGATTGAAAAGTCTAGCGCGGAAAAAGGTTTGGGAGTTTATGTGGACAAGGAGCTGAAATTTTCTAGGCATTTATTTTATCAGACGCTCTTACAAGTTCCTAGATGCAAAAAACGATGAAGTTGTTTGTTGCTGTCGTGTGCCCGAACCTTGAGTTCGGAAACGCCGTGTAGTCACCAAAACTTGAAAAATAATATAATGTATAAGAGAGTGTTCAAAGTCGTGCATCAAGGATAATTCCAGATTTGAAAGGCAAGTTTTACGAAGAATGATTTAAGATTATGAAGCTTCCAAGCCTCAGTTATCGTCTTATCGACGTCTGCATGGTGACCTCATTGAAGTAAGAAGTATACTCATGGTTTATACAAGGTCCCAGAAGGTCCTTGAAAAATAAGGTCCTCCCAGAAGGTCCCACGGC
The DNA here is from genome assembly GCF_000764305.2 of Hyalella azteca. NCBI lineage: Eukaryota > Metazoa > Arthropoda > Malacostraca > Amphipoda > Hyalellidae > Hyalella > Hyalella azteca. The sequence continues at coordinate 22,347 of NW_025942204.1, forward strand.
TATAACTAAAAAAATATTCAATGCAACTCATCCACACGACAACACCTTTTCTCGCTTCGAGTCACAAACATGTGGAACAGCCTTCTTGATTAAACCGTTTACGCTCCGAGTATGAACGCCTTCATGAACTGACTATATTAAGCTGTGGAGAAATATGTATATGTTCAAGCTTGAAATACCTAGCACGATATCGAAACTGCTGGAAGTCGATTAGCTATTTCCAGCTATCGTCGGTTTTGAAAGTACAAGAATCGGCGACTGGCCACATCAGGCTTATTCTTCAGCGCCAACATCATTATGATATGCTATAATCATATCCCTGCAGTCGTTCTAAAAATTAGCCCGATCTTGCATCACCTCTTGGATAACTTAATGTTTGAGCTCAATATGGCCGAGTTATTTAATAAATGCAATGTCAATGCTGGAGGCATCTCAACTTATTTTAGCGTGGTTTTAATGTACTTAAGATCACCAGAATTAAACCAGTTAGTTTTGGTTTTGAAACCACAAACAAGTAGTGAAAATTCTGTTCATAATCGACAAGTTGGCCGTGTGGTTAAGAAACTGTGACAGGCCAGCATGGCATAATCAAAGCTGGATGGCCAGCATGGCATAATCAAAGCTATTCATATGTTGACAGAGTGCATTGGGTTGCGATGACCTGCAGCCTGACGACAAAGATAAACCTCCTCTACCTGAACCTGAAACTTGTCTCCTACAGCTCGAGCCGTCTACTGGGCGTCCTGTGCTCCAGGTTTGATTAATTTTTAGGTTACCTATCTTCCTATACTAAAGCTATTTTTAGCGTATCGTATATGCGTGTGAGCAATTTATACACCACTTCCTAACTTACTCACATTTTTTGAAGATCGAGAAAGAGTAGAAACAGAAATTGCTGTTTGCCTTGATTGAATATAAGTACATGCCCAATAATTATAAGTTACATGTAGCCACAATAAAGCTAATCTAGATGAGCGGTAGTTCGATATTGTCCATTATTTTTAAGAAGTCTGTGTGTAGTTTCATTCAGTCTCACACATTTGTTTTAAAGTTAATCATGAACAAGATTCATAGGAGTGTTATATCTCAATCAACAATTCCATATCAATATAATAAACAATTTCATGTCAATATAACCAAGATTGTCATGTGACTGCAGATGACGTCAGAAAGCAACAGCAGGCCCTTACTTGCTGACCTCAAAACCATCCGACCTAAGACGAGCGTTGCACTGAAGACTTGCACCCCATACATCCCGGTCGTGAGTAAGCCCATATTCGACAGTGTACCCCTAGGCGACCTCATCTCCCTGAGCAACGCCGCGCCAAGCCGGCCCAGCAGCAGCAATGTTCCCGTCCTAGCCACCAGCAGGAGCGTCACCACGGGCCCCGCATACTCCACTCAGTATGCTCTAGCTTGCCAATATTGTGGCAAAGAATTCGCCTTCGGCAGTGATCTCCGGCGGCATGCGAGAACACACACCGGTGAGAAACCCTTCAGTTGCCCACACTGCAACTTCAGGTCATCTCAGCGATACAATCTTGAGAGGCACAAGAAAACTCACGAACCCAAATCAACCGACGTACCAAAAGCCGAGAAACACGCGTTGCCTTCCACGTAAAATTCCGATTTCGGTTGCAATGCAAAGAAAACAAATCTAAGATATGCTTTTTGGCGTAAAAAATCCATCAGCAGAAAAAATTCATTGCGTAAAATAATGTGCTGTTATGAGTTGAATCGAGCTGTGAATTCTCTATTCTAATAAGTCCTCCGTCGCTTTATTTGGAATTTAAGCCCATGTATGAGCAGCAATTGGTCACTGCTGCGCTATTGACTAGGCTATACTTACTGTGACGTTTAATTCCTCACTTCCACGCTCTATGCATCGTAACGACTTACGTAAATAGCGTAACTGACAAGTTTTTCTTTATCTTAACCCTCTACCACTGTATGTCTGGGAACATAGCTTTCAACTTGAATTTACGTAACCTATTCATTATTCATTAAAGGTTACGATTGTTCCGGTGGTAGTATTAAGTGAAACAACCAGAGGACGTTTACGCGCAACAGAGAACATTTCAAAGTTGTCGTAGGTGGCGGCAACCATCAGTGCAAGTCATTTTGCGCTCACTAGAACGCATCCCTTTTGGGAAGTGGGCTAGTGACAGTAATGCTTCGGTTACTCGAGGCGGTAGAGGGTTGAATCACATTTTCGTCTAAAATATGTGATCAAGAATCGTAGAGTTTTTTCATGGGCAGCTTTGAATAGGATGTATGTTGCATTATTTTGGTCATTCAAGAATTCGTATAGCCCTCATGCCGTGATATACCAACTAAACTTTATGAAAAGTCTCGTTAAAATAATCCCGCATGCTGAAAGTCAAGCAGGGCCGACACAGCTTGCCATTATTGTTTGAACTTGACTCGATCTCTTTTCAAGCCCTGAACACTAATCGATCTTTCCAAGAACTGATGTGACGAATATTGCACACTTTCATATCTACCCTGGAAACAAATTTGATGCCAAGCCATAAAGCGACAGGATATTTTCTCCTCTTTCTTATCAACAGAGAACGCTTGTAACTTGGTTCCTATCCAACTAAAAAAAAAACAGTTCCTACGGTTGAGCTAACAGCTAGGACAAAATTAACTTCACCAAAGAATGATTACCGATTGGTTGATGGTAGTTTTAACACAAAATCAGTTCTACGGCAACGGGATGAAATAAAGATGATGAGCCAGACACAATTTATTGCACCTGACAAGTCCCCACTCTCGAACTTAACGGTAGGACTTCTGGAACCTGGCACGAGCGCCGGGGCCTCCGAACTTCTTGGGCTCCTTCCTCCTGGGATCTGCCACCAGCAGGGATCTGTCGTAGTTCACGAGGATGCTCTTGATCTCGGTTTTAGAGGCCTCATCGACGTCTGTGAAATATTAGTTCATTCAAATAACTTGCATAACAAGAATTAACGACAGTTCGGGAGTTTCCAACCCAAGTTTGAGTTAGTTTTTTTAAAGGAAGAAAAAATTGCCTATCTCAAAACGTAATTTGTTGAATCTGAAGCGAGCAAATTACCACAAAGTGTGTTCAGCAGCATAGAAATTTAACCAAATATGAATATAAAGGTTATATGAATTTAAACTTACATTTTTGGTAATAGGCCACAAGTGCCTTGGCAATGGCTTGTCTGATGGCATAAATTTGCGATGTCTGACCACCTCCCTTGACGCGAACCTTCATGTCCACGCCAGAGAAACGGTTCTGCAGATAAACATCAATTAATAGCTCAGCAATTTCGAAGGACTGTAATGGTGTAGCTCTACTCAGTCACATTATATATGAGTAAATGGTGAAGATTTTCCTGATCACCAGGTACGCTTCTCATTCCAAAGATAGACATCGGAGCTGGATTATTATGTTCCACAGCTCAGTAGCGCATTTATAAGCGAATATAGAACAGCTTATGAACCGGTAAAATAGGAAATCACCTATAATCACATGGAGACAAACTTGCGTGAAGCGATTCAACAGTTTCTCTAGCTCAGTGTTAACAGTACAGAACATAATTTAATAACAAAGACTGACCTTTCCGAGCAGAAGAATTGGCTCCTGCAGCTTGAACTGCAAAGTCTTGGGCTGGATGTGTTCCAGAGGGCGGCCATTGACCTTGATGAGACCATGACCTCGCTTGCAGTGGGCTACTGCAGTGGCTGTTTTCTGGAAAACGATTGTTCAATTATCAACAAAAATAATTGCAAAGCAAATAATGAGATTAGGACAGAACCTCGGAAATTCAATTTAGTATATGAGAGTTTTCGCCAAAAGCACTGCTTTAGGCATTACTTTTTACACGTTTTTTCAAGAGTAACATAAGAACCCGAAAAATAAAGGGGGAAACTATTGATTACATCCCATATTTGAGGGCTGGAGCAACATTTTTGCCAAATCAAAACTCAGTAGCTAATCTTCAAAATGATGACATTTTTCCAGTATAGGAGAAATGTTACATGATGAGCTAGACGATAAACTCACAAATCCATCTAGTTAACATTTTCAGCTCCCATCTAACACATATATTTGATTTGATTCATTTGAAACTGGCAAAAATTTGAACATAGCTTTCCAATAAGACAAGTTTGATGAAAAAAAAGCCTGCCATAAAAAATTCAAATTGACTGAAATCTAGCATTCCTAGCAGCATTCAAATAGTTCATCAAATTCATTGATTGTTGAACCACATTTACATGGTTTCCAATTGTGTACACAAAAAAAAAGAAGATTAAGTAAAACTTCCAGTAAAATCAAAAAGGTACACGAGACACAAAATCAGAAGTCAAACTGGTTCATCACCAAATAAACCTAGAGAACAACAAGGTCATGTATACATTTATGTCAGAACTCAAAGATTTAACAAATCCACAAATATCCTTATTAAGGGAAGCATGTTGGTCAAAAATTGAAAACTTGGGCTTTTCCAGTTCTTATACTCATTTTAAAAGTCCAAGAATTGTGCATTCAAAGAGCCAAAAGCCATGTTTATGTGTTCATTTGCTCAAACACAAGAGCCATTGAAGCACAAGTAAAGCCTATACCTTCAATGATCACCAATTTGTTTTTTGGTGCTGTTAAAAACTTGAAATCTCTGATTTTCAAGCTACAGCATTGAGAGATATGCCATTCAATTTGCAAGAAAAATCCCCTTTTTAGCGCATTTTCTCATTTATGGAAAAATGCACTATTGTGCTCGCAATGTCCGTCTGTCTGTCTGCCCATCCGTGATCTCAAGCTTTCGTCGACGAGAAAATGTGCTTTCTGTCACTCACTGCAGTGAGTACTGAGTTATATTTTTTTCCATTTTCTGTGAATTGCACCTTCTCCTTCATTTTTCAATATACATCAACAAACAAGTCATTGGCTATTTTATTTATGTGTGGTAGTCAGAGGTGGACAGTAGCAAGCTACCTGTAGCGGCCTCAGTAGTGGTAGCAGCGCTACATTTAAGCAATTGTAGCAGTAGTGCCCGCTACATATTCAAGTAGCGATACGAGGTTTTGACGCTACAGCGCTACCGCTACATTTATAGATAAAGCCTTTAGATGTTACTTAATAGTATTAAATATTATTTAAAAACCAGCATGATACATACATAATATAAATTACAGAATAAAACTGTATGAAAGATTTCGGTGTAATGTTGTCAACCTCAGCCTTTTACTAGTGTAAACGTGTTAGTTGTTACTTGTTGTTACCAGTTACCACTTACAGGTATTTTTTTCATGTTTCAGTTTGCTTTCAGTTTTTTTATGTTTCACCTTCCCTACATGGATGTCTACTTTATTCTACCAATCTCAAAAATAATCCACATATACCATCAAATGGGGTAAAAAGGGACGGACGGGGTAAATAGGGATGCACGTCCCACATTTCGTAGAAATGTTATAGCAGCTAAACTAATAAAAATATTGCAAAACTAAAAATAGTGGCGTAAACTTCAACATTTATACTATCTATCATGTATAAAGCTAGTCAAGAAATATAACATTTACTATCTCTAACAGCCATTTCCGAGCGACAGGGTAAAAAGGGACAACCCCACGGGGTAATTAGGGACACCCTTAAAAATGAATTTACAGTAGAACCTAAGTTAGCAAAGGCTCCATTTAACAAAAAAATTGATTAACAACAAAGAATTTTGATTACATTTACCTTGCTTGGCAAAAAAATTCACTCATCAAAAAATTAGTGCATCATCGGTCATCACAAAATTCTACATAGAATGCTATATATAGAATTGTGCACCGGGCATCATAGAATGAAAAGTAATTGACCTAAACTATGATTTATATCTTCAAAACCTATGATGGTTGTCAATAAAACATTTTCTGTTTCAGGTATGTTTTTCACAATCTTTTTTGTTATAGTGAAATCAGTAGACTTGATTAAAATTGTGCAAAATTACAAACCATCCTGTAAGCTCACAGATACAGAAGAAATGCTACATGGCTGCTGATATGAAGCTTGCAGTGGACAAGGTTCTTGTTAATGCTAAATGGCATGTCCATGGATACAGTAATATCACATTAATAATACGGTAATTAATGAATATGGTAATATCATATCAATAAAGGAAAAACAAGTAAAAATCTCAGAAAATGTCATTTATTTTACATCTACATCATCTACAATGAAAGAGGAGGACTTCAGAGTACTGTTAGTAATAGATGAGTACACTCTGCATGCTTCAAATGTTTGAAATTGAGTTTTATTTCAAGTGTCCCTTTTTACCCCATTTCAAGATTAATTCAGGAGCCTTTTATATTGCATCTAGGCTCCAGACTTGGCGATTTTTTGATATTTTTTTAAAGAAATCAAAAAAATCAAAAATCAATGATTTTTTTCATTTTTTCATGATTTTTTTATTTATTTGATTTTTTTTTATTTTTTCAGCTTTTTTGTCTTTAAGAGGTGTTATTTTTTATGTTGCAATTACCCTACTAACAATAACAGTATACGGATCATAATGGATGGCTAAAAAGGGCACTTATTGCCTTCAATAGTGGCCAACAGGCCAAGGTGGTGTTTACCACTTAGGGATTTTTGGGTAAACAATTATTGATAAGTCTATTCATTAGCTTTGTAAAGTTTGTATGGAGCAAGGTAATGAGCTAAATATTGACCATTTAACTGGCTTCAATATACAAAAACACTTCAGGAATGCAGATCTCCTAAACATTGAAGAGTCACATAAC
>NW_025942204.1:29260-51164 GCF_000764305.2 Hyalella azteca
CTTGATGCCTCTGTACCAAAAACATTCAATTTATTGGAACCTAATACACACTAAAGGCAACAAGTTTATATACCAATTTGTCATTCATAGTACATTTATACTAAACCATGAATAACAATACCTCAATATAAATTAAAGACTGCCACTCAATATTTTTAAATATATGAAAAAATAAAAAAAAAATAAAAAAAAATCATGATTTTTTTATAAAAAAAATCAAGTGATTTAATTACATTTAATCATTTTGATTTAATCATTGCCAACCCTGCATCTAGCGCCCTACAAATAGCATATGGAATTTTTTCAAGATGCCATTCGATAGCCCTCGCAAAGAACTATAAAATGAGCCTAAACTTGTTTCTGAAGTGTTTCATGGTAGGAAGTTATTAACAAAAAATGCTCAACACCGTCCCTTTCTACCCCATTTGACGGTATATACAAATAAAAGACTGATTTTTATATGTATAAGTGGATAATTTTTGAGATTGGTAGATAAAAGTAAACATCCATGTAGGGAAGGTAAAATGTAAAAATAACTACCTTTTATTTACTGTATCTAACCTGAACTAGTTTGGTTAAGTTAATTGCAATAAAGTTGCATTGATATGTTTTGAAAATGTTCATTATCATTAAATGTTTATGAGTAAATCCCAACAGCAGATCAATAAATATTTAGAGATTTCCAATAATTTTGGCCATTGTGGCGTTGTTACGTTTTACTGTAGTGGTAGCACTCGCTACAATCTAGTGGGTGTAGCGGTAGCGCCCGCTAATTTTGAGCATGTAGCGGTAGCACCGCTACATTTCAAAGTAGTGCTGCCCAGCCCTGATGGTAGTTTTCATTATGATCCATCCATAAATAATTTTTTTCCAACCAACAAGCCCCCCTTAAAAAGTTAAGAAGTTATGGAGCAATTATACAAATTTTATATACCGGTATACATATATATAACCAATAGTTTCACATCATGCACCTTGGTCTAATCAAGTGTTGCAATACATTGTACAGCAATCCCTTGATTAACGCGGTTAATAAATCCCCGAGTTTTACCGTGTTAAGCAAAACCGCGCTAATCAAACTTAAGAATATATGGGAATAATTATAATGAATCCTCAAAAATAGCAAAGTTACACCTGTCTCTTATACACATCTTATCNGCGACTTTCTGAACACCCTTTCTTCTAGATGTCCCCAAATAAAGAAATCGCAACTGCTCAAATCAGGTGACCTCGCAGGCCACTGTAAATAACCCCTCAGAGACACCAGACCTCCGGGAAACATGCGTTTCAAAATATTGAGTGACATTTGGGCTGTGTGAGCTGTAGCCCCATCCTGCTGAAACCAGATGACTCCCAATGCTTCATTTTCAACAATGTTTTCCATCCTGGGCTGCAAGGAATCTTGCAACATTGCAGCATAGCATTCAGAATTCACTGTTACGGTTACTCCTTCCAAGAACGACTAACAGTGTGTTGCAGCTAACGGACACCATCTTCCAGATATTGTTCTTAGAACAAGTATTCTAAACAGTATGCTATGCTAACCTCTCGTAAAATAAACTTTCTTCTTTATGTACCTCCATTACTCTTATTTTGCCTCAAAACTGCTCGATTGGTTCTGCCCCACCCTGTATTTTGAGAGGTTGAGATTGTATTGACCTTTTAGGCAATTGGAAAGATTTTGCACCCTAATACGAGTTTTCTAATTAAAATATTCAATTTCAATCTTTAAATATGTGAATTTAACCCTTTCGTGACTGACAGGACTGTGACGTCCACTCAATGTTTTACTTCATAACTTGCATACAGCATACCATTCGAGGCATAGCTAACTACAGGGACACATGAGTAACACTCCTGCGCCTATGTCAACTCAAAAGTAATTGACTGAAGGGACTGTGAAGTCCCGCCCAACGATTTACTCTATAGCTTGCATGTAGCACTAAATTCAAGGCATAGCTAACTACAGGGACATATTAGAAACACTCCTGCGCCTACATATGTCCAATCTAAAGGAATATTAATATTTGTTTGTTTTGGAATATGTTATTATATAAGCTATTACATGCGTTTGCCAAAGGAAGTTTGTGATATTATGCAACTACTAGCAAAAAATATTACGAAAATATTTTTTTATCAAAATCAGTGTTATTGCAAATTCTGCCCCTCCGGTTGGAACCATATACTACCGGGATTTTCTAGTCCCAAATATATAATTTTTACCATTAACATATATTTAATTATTTTTTACGGAGATGCAATATTCGGTCCAAGTTCATGATGATTCTGTAGAAAAATACAAATAAAAAGTTGTAAAACACATTGCCGTCACTAAAGGGTTAAAACTAGAAACAAAACAATTACAATTATAAAACTATATATAAAATAATTAAATGTAGTGAATGGAAATAAAATGTTTGAATTGAGCACATGTTCATTTCAAACATGAGTGTTAGCATTTCTCATAACTTAAGTCTCGTTTCATGTCGTTTGAGCCTTGAGGTTTGTTTGGTTATCATTCAGTTCATGTTTGTATTGGTTTATAGGTCTGAATTAAATGGGTACAGTGCAGTCAGTCACTCAAGTCACTACTAGTTGGTGTGTATAGAGGGTAGAGTCTGGTAGATTTATAGGACATAAAACTAGTAGATCTATTTTGATAGTGCTGTGCACTGTGCCATGCAGCCATCAGCTACCTATCTGTTATGTTACTCTTCAATGTTTAGAAGATCTGCATTCCTCAATGTATTTTGTATATTGAAGCCAGTTAAATGGTCAACATTTAGCTTATTACCTTGCTCCATACATACTTTATGAAGCTAATAAATAGACCTATCAATAATTGTTTACCCAAAAATCCCGAAGTGGTAAACACCACCTTGGCCATTATTGAAGGCAATAAGTGCCCTTTTTAGCCATCCATCATGATCCATATGATATACTGTTATTGCTAGTAGGCTAATTGCAACTAAAAAATAATCTTTCAAGAAGATAAAAAAGCTGGAAAAATAAAAAATAAAATCAAATAGCTAAAAAAAAATCCTGAAAAAATAGACTCTTCATGGCTGAAGCCTGAGATATGGAATTCATGGCTCACAGAAATGAGAAATGGAATCACTGCCGGCATATCCATAATACCACAGATTGAAAATTCAGTCGTGGCTCATCACAGTGGCAAACCAGTGATTTTTTAGAATCAGTTCATTTTTAATTTTCTCATTTACTCAAGATTGTAACAGATTTCTTATGTAGCTATGATAATTCTGGTATCCAAGATACTTTACTGGTCTACTTATACTCTTATAGGGACTCAAAAATGAACTTGAGGAAGAGTCTAAAAAACTCTCTGCTTTGCCACTATGTGGCTCATCAAGTTATTCAAGTTATTCCATGCCTGTGGCCATTTGCAGTAGCTAGGCTAGGTAGGCCTACAATGTTTCAGCTCCAAAATCACTGTCACTTCCTCCACATTTAGGTACCAGTCTTCTACTGGCTTAGAAGGAATTTAGGATTAAAAAAAAAAAAAAAAAAGGCTTACTACAGGAAAAAAGGAAGAAGAGACATCCAATGACCTTGGTAATGCACAACAATGGCCAAGGCAAGCCGCAAGAGTAGGCTAGAATTGTTCACCCAAATCAAAGGACCATCGACTTTTGCAACTCAGCAACGGACAACCAGAAAGCTATTGTGAAGTTTTTTTTAAATACACGGGTATACACCTACTTTCAACAAATATTTGAAAAATCACAGGCTTCCTTGCTACATAATGAAAATTGAAACGAGTACAATTTACAAATGTAGCCTAACCATAACTTTAGCACACGGAGTAAAGTTCCGAATTGCCATACATACTAACATAGTAGCTAGATACCTAGTATTAATTAAGTTCTCTACAGCCAGGAAAAGTACATAAAAGAGAGACATCGGAGGTAGTAATGAGATTTTAAATTTAACATACCTTACGACCAAAGACCTGAACGGCCTGCAAAGGCTCTTTTTTAGTCATTTTAAATATTTTTGGATCCTACACAGAATTTGTAATGCCTCTCCTCACCGATACATTCACAACAGAAACAACGAGTGTTGCCACGAGCGATAAGTCCTGACGCTCTCTAAGAATATATTCCACAATTTCAATTCATTAGCGGATAATTTTACATTAAATGAAATTGAATACAATCATTGTAAATGATTTTATATATATTTTTAGCCACCTGTTATCACTAATAAATTAACGGTGAATGCAGTAATAAGTCATAACTCGCTGGAATGGTACTTGATTAAATTTGTTCATAAATGTCTTTAGGAAAAAAATTGTATGACACTATTTGAATATAAATTTTCAACGAAATAGGCTATTACTTTTACAATAACTATTAGTGGATATAATTATGGTTGACAATGCGGTATGGGCTTCGCAATTTTGGTCCTCTAGGTAAGTATGGAGACGTCTATTTACTGAATCGACACTTTAGCATAGCATAGCATGAATCGACGCAGATGATTAGGCCGACGAGGGCCTGTCGTCGAGTCTCGTCGTCTTGCATTCAAACAAACTGCTAAAAAAATGGCCACGTGGCCACGTCAAGTCAAAAAAATTCGCAACGTGCGCTCCCTAAGAGCGCCCAGTCCGATTGTCCAGTGATCGCACTCTGGTGGGAGGCTCCTCCACACTGAACATATAACTACGCATAACTGAGTCATGTCGATTATTGAAGGCGTTCAGCGTTGTCGCCTCGGCAATCTCCGCTGGCAGGCCGTTCCACCGATCAACCACACGATGAGAGAAGAAGTGCCGCCTCGCAGTAGTATTACACCTTGGTTTCTTTATTTTAAACAGATGGATATAATTATGGTTGACAATGTGGTATGGGCTTCGCAATTTTGGTCCTCTAGGTAAGTATGGAGACGTCTATTTCATGAACGCAAGCTAAGGATACAAAATACACTTCCGTGAATGGAGGGAAAACGTTAAATCATTCGAATTAAATTGTAATGCGTGATATATATTAGCCACGCATTGTGCAAGCATAACTTTAAAATCCATCAGAGGTTGTTGAAACTCATACCATGGCCACGATGGCCACGACCACGAGCCAGTATTGCACGGTTAGTCTTTCAGTCATGCTAAACCTGTCTTATATGAGTCTTGGAAAATTATATTGATGATCATGGAAAGTCATGGATTTTTTTCTAAATACCGGTACGAACCCTGAATATAGTGTGCGTGCAAACTCTTCATATTATTGTTATCAAAATATATGTAGCTGAAACGCTGATTATCAACTAATATAATAGAAATAATAATAGCGGTTTCAGCGTTTATTAGGCCGTAGGCCTGTCGCCGATTCTTAATATCGCAGAACAATCACAGCATTTTGAGGTCTCGAACTCGCAACGCACTGCTACAATTCTGCTGTGCTTAACCACCCGGCCTCCTTGCCGATTCTGACCAGAAACTGGCGCACAGAGCTGGGATCGAACCCGCGCCTCTCTAGTGCGTCAATCTTGGTACTCGGAACTTTAACCACTGGGCCACCCTGCTAACTATTTATAAATAATTGAGTCTATCTGACTTTATTTTAGTCTATATATTTAGATTCATGCAAATAAATACTGCAGGTGCAAAATAACTGCATTGGCATGCACGAGTTATTCTTTGCTAGTAAATCTTACTCGTTGTATGTTGTTAGATAAACCGACACACATCGACCGGTCGGACATCGATTGTGTGTGGTAGAGAGCATCAAGTGACATAAAGTGGGCTTACGGATACTGCATAGTGATGCCGCTGATGCGAATTAAAAAAAAATCGTCGATATTCAATGTAAATAATATGCGTTTAAAAATTACTTTTTATTTAAAGACAACACTTCTAAAGAATCCAGTGTCTCCGATGTTACACATGTACAAGGAATTTCTAATTTTGTTATCAAATATTACAAAAATTTATTTTTAAATTTTTTAAATAAAAAATCAAAATTTTCAAAATTATTTATTCTGTCAATTGATTTATGCATTGCCTTTGACTTTACACAAGTGTGGAAAATTCAGATCGATTGAACAGGTAGAAGTGTGTTAAATATCGATTATAAGATTTGTAACAGACAGGCAAACAAACAAAAAGTAAAACAAAGTTACAAACAAACAAAGTTAAAGAGAAGTGTTGTAAAAATCGACATAGAATTTATTATATGAACTAAATTGTGGATATTTATCATGGTTGCAATCCGTTTTATATGTCTTTTTCTCACCAATCCTCCTGGCTATATATATGCCATTTCATCTTCTCACTTAATTAATCGCATAGGGCAGGCTGGCCCAATGGTTACAGTTCGGACTTCGGAGTAGCACGAATGGAGCTGAGAGGTGCAGGTTCAATCCAGGCTCTGGATCGAAACTATTCTCCACTGGATCGAAAACTATTCATTAGTGCACTAGATCGAAACTAGTACACTGGAAACTTGTGCACTGGGTCGAAACTATTCTCCGAACTCGCCCGCGAACCCAGTGCACCAGTTTCTGGTCAGAATTGGCGCGAAGGCCGGGCTGAGGAGACTACATGGTGGGCCGTATGAGACTACATGGTAGGCCGTATGAGACTACACAGTGGGCCGTGGTATTGAGAACCGCGAGGCTTACAACAGGCTCGGCTCTTCCCTAAGAGTTTCTTCCCAAATTAGACTGGACTTTACACCACTCTTATATGAGATGGCGATATGAATTTTTCCATGTTTACCCAGCAATTTATTTAAAAACGGTGGGCACAAATAAAAAATATGTAAATTTTGTATTATATGAATCATGATGAAGGAAATTTCGAGAAACTTAGAATAATAATATTCATATTGGCTGCGATTTTTTATACTTTTTTCGAGATGTCAACAGATTATAATTTTTATTCTTCACTGACTGGTATACTCGGCATTTCTTTATCAGCCTCCTTGGTGCAGGTATTACCTACCAAAAACCAGTTATATACGATCGAGTAGGCTTATACGTGGAGTGAAAATCCCGTATATTGACTGTTTCGATGAAGGCTTAAATGGAAGGTATGAGGGGAAACAGGCGTCGTAAATTACTGAGCTGTCAGTCAACGACGGGCTGCATGGTGAAGGCGTACTCAATGAGGGGGTGAGATATAATTTATAATAATAATAATAATAATTAGTATTATTATTATTAGTATTATTATTATATTATTATTATTATTATTATTATTATTGTGATTATTAATATTATCATCTCAGACACCCTACATGTTAGTCATGTGTGTTTGCCTAGTCTCGAGTTGCGATAGCTCCTCAAAAGTTGTTTATATTGTTAAATGGGCCTTGCATGACCGATAATTTCCAAACAAACCAAATACCATCCAATTCTCCGGATGCCGTTAGAAGAATTGTAGGATTATATCCTACAATTCTATATCCCAGCGTAAAAGTTGCCTTCACACCAAACAGCGAGTACTCGACTTGGCCACCATCTTACATACATTAATTGATTTAATTCTTCCACATTGATTTCACTAACAGGAGTAGACAGCAGTTGCACTAATACCTACAGTTTAGTGGTGGCGGTGGCAGAAGCAAGTTTTTTTATGCAACAATAATGTATTAATGCAACAAGATAGTATCACGTTATTTTATTGTTTCGTGCTGTATCCGAGTGAACCGTCACTCGGAATGAGATGTCCCTCATGAACATCTCACTACAAATGAGATGTTCCATAATCATCTTCACATTTCTATTATCTATACTGAAATCGAATCAGCATATCTCTACAGCAACAAACAATATATATTTGTCAACATACTTAATAATATTATTATGGAAAGTTACGTCTGTTTTAAAAAAACTAATGCCGATAAAAAAGCACGGTTATTGCAAACAAATTTTCACTAGGATGTTATCATGTCATATGGAGAATATATAATGCTGATAATCTGCATTATGGTCTGCATATTGTGAACATTATAAACTATCTGATTTAAAATAGGGCAATCTGGCCATAATTTCTGAATACTTCAATAGATGTACACAGCTGTGAGTGACATTGTTGCTCAATATTTGTGGTAACTCAGGTTGTGCATAAACAGACCCTCGGATGTTTGGTTGGCGATCGGCATTCAGCTTCTTGCAGCTCAGCTCAGCAGTCAGCAGCTCTCAGTCTCAGTGTTGGGTTACCCGTTGCTGTGTGTGCATGTGGAGCCTGGGGCTAACTTTTCGAAAAATTTGAATCTTGTTCCTGTTTGGAGGGCAGTTGTAGTTGTAAACTTTTGTAGCATAATTTCTTCTTGTGTCGAAGATGCATAGAAGGAAACTTATTGTTAATGATCATTTATTTCTCAGTATATTTAATAAATATGATTTCGGTCGCAATAGTGCACTAACTAACTATATCCATTCTATTGACGCCGGCGTCAAATTGAAATGCGTGCCACATAATACAGTGTCAATAGTTGGGTCAAGTGCTCTATTTTCTGAGCGTTTAGTTTTGTTGGCAATCCACCTGCCATGACGCGTTTACTTCATCATATGAAGGTGTTTAATTTACGGTAGAAAATAATGGAAAAAGTCTAATATAGATTCAGAGACGACGATGCTTTTGCTGTGATAATTTAGTACTTTCGTTTAAGGGGAATCGCGAAAAAGGTTAAAAATTTAACTGGTCATCAAATTGGTATTGACACGTAAATTCTACCAGAATGATGATAGAGCTGAACACCTAAAAGCTTCTGTCAAAATACTCGTATTAAGAATTTTCTTGATTAGTTGATATTTCTCTCCCTATTTTTTTTTTTTTTTAAATTACGCTACGTACCTACTACTTTTGCTTATGCACGGAATATGGAAAAAATGACTTCACAACTCCCATTCTCCCAATATGGATTAATTGAAACTGGTAAACAATTGACTTACGGGGAGCTTTATAGAAGTGTTCAGCCAAATAAGCTGAAGATCATATGAATAATGCCGAACAATTGACGTGAATAGATCGTGGAACTTAGAAGAAAGAACACTAAATCGTTTCCTGTTATTTATTACTCAGGCCGTCATGTAGTTAGTTTATTCTGTTCATTTGGTGCCTTCGCGTCACCAATGTCCGCTTTACATTTAAGACACGTTATTAAAAGCGGAAAAACTAATAATATTTCTGTTCTAATGACAGTGATTTGAATTATCTCGAAACTCATAGGTTTATTTCATATATGAATGCTGTTTTTGGTTTGCGTTATTCAATCTCACGTTTCAAAATGTTGGTGCCAATCAGTGTATCACAATTCCATTTTACTTAGATTTACAGATTGGAGCGATAAAAACATAATTTTCTGTTAGCTTAAAATTAAAGCCCTGGTAATTTACAAAAAGTGAATCAAATTCGCGTAGAATGCTGGAAAAAAGTTTCTAATTGCAGATCACTTGCGTTTCTCCAGGAAATTCTTATCTGGCCAGAATGAGTTGCTTTTGCTTCTAAAATTGGCAACGGTGAGTGCCTTTTTTGTGTCTTATAGCCGTTACTATTTTTTTGTTCGAAACTCGAGTAATTTTGTTTGCGTTTTGTTTGGTGTGTCTTCTGTCTTATCAGCCTCTCTATTATATTGTTTACATGTCACTGTTATTTCTAATATTGTAAAGCAAGAGCGTGAGCTCTTGGTTTTAGCTTCGAAACTACACTCTGAATGTCTTTCTCCAATCCTAATCAACTAACATAACCGATGACTGGCAACTTAGCTCTAGTTCCTCTATCATGAGCTATTAAACTGAAATTCTTTACAATGCACAATAATTCTCAATTCTGATTGATTCTTAATTGGTAGAAAATTTATTGGGTTCGCGCAATATTTCACCGTAACTATAGTCTCGTCTCGCAAGTTAAAGTTTGTAATCTGGAAAAGTCCTCCACAAGAGTTGTATCTGTAAGATAATGGAATAAAAAGGCTTGAATCGACGTTTTGGAAAGACGTTGGTCGCGAAACATTGATCAGCTGTCAATGTCGGACTTGAGCCTAGTTTATAATAACAAATTCTGCTTACTTAATACTATTTAGAAGAAGGGCAAGGGACGATATGGGCATGTTGCATGGTCTGAGAAATGTTACGTCTAGAATTTATTCTACATAACACTGCTTTTATACCAAATCCTGCATGTTCAATGAAGTATATTCAATCAAATTTATCTACTCGAATAAGACTGTGTACTGTACACCTGAGGGATATGCATGTGAATAATGCAGGAGAGTATCTCTCACTGTGCTGCCTTAAAGTGTACCTATATGAGTGAAGGTGAATGAGGAATGAAGAACAAAACACTTGGGTGGTCTAAATTTAGTGCATTGCCTGATTTGTGTCTGCAATGTCACTCACGGACTAAAATTTTACAAAAACAAATTCCGCGTTTTAAGAACGTTTATGATCCTGCACGTTCCGTGAAAAAAAGCCTTTGCCGATCTCATCTGTTGATTTCACGTATATGTCACTCTCATCGTTGTGAAACTCGAACGTCACTATCCAATAGTTGAGCCTTGAGCGGTCAAACGTTGCACTGTCTTTCATGTATTGATCTCGCAGGGATCGACGCCACCAATCAAAGTCTCATCTGGTAAACTGACTCCTGCCATCAGAACCTCACTTCCGGCAACTGTGAAAACTGCATCACTCTGAATGTCAGAGAATAATTAAGTTATGAATGTAACTAAGTTGACATAAAATATTCGGAAGCTTTTACTTAGAAGTATCTCCTCTGAGAAACGTTATGTAATGGTAGAAATTTGTTTAAGAGACAAGCAAGAACAAAGGTGTGTGTTAGTTTTGTGATATATGTTATGTGTTTGAATGAGATCGGAGCTGTCTATGCTTAACACAGATGGCTTATGTAAATTAAAATTAATTATTAATACGGTTAGTTCACATCCTTACCGTGAATAATATATTTCAGTTATAAGCTGCAGAGGTGAACGATGAATAACTATTTATAAATACGATTAATTATTCATTGCATTGTGCTATTATTAATGTTGCCTAACCTCAATCCCAACTGTATTCAGTAGCCTAACATTAACCCCCAACTTCATTCAGTAGCATAACCCCCAGCTATATTCAGTAGCCTAACCTTAACCCCAACTATGTAAGTAGCCTAACCCCCAGCTATATTCAGTAGCCTAAGTGCCGAACCTTATCCCCAACTATGTCAGTAGCCTAACCTTAACCCCCAACTGCATTCAGTAGGCAGCCTAACCCCCAGCTACATTCAGTAGCCTATCCCCCAGCTATATTCAGTAGCCTAACCTTAACCCCAACTACGGTATGTAAGTAGCCTAACCCCCAGCTATATTCAGTAGCCTAAGTGCCGAACCTTATCCCCAACTATGTCTGTAGCCTAACCTTAACCCCCAACTGCATTCAGTAGGCAGCCTAACCCCCAGCTACATTCAGTAGCCTATCCCCCAGCTATATTCATTTACCTAACCGTAACCTCTTTGTCTACTGACTGAATTAAGCTACCACGCTTTCGAATATGAATGACACTGACGACGGTCAATGTATCCGGAGACAATGAGTTGAACAATCCTGAATCTGAGTAATCTACGGGGTACAAAACCCATAATGTTCGATTCTGAAATCCATGAATCTGTTCATTAATGAGGTGCGTATCTGTGCACCGCCAAATTTGTGCACCAATCAGCCCTGAATAGAACGCCTAGCATATTTCCGCGAGGCCATCAATCAGCCGAGTATTAATATTTAATCCTGCCGTCACTAACTAGCACATGACATAAACCTGTTTTATATATCAAGAGCTTTACGCCACCATATTCTGAAGCGAATAGCCCAGAATGTAATGATCGTCCACCACTGAACGTTGCATCGAATCATCACTTCATAACCTGACTTTAGCACGAACTGTAACCTGCGGACAACGGATCTGTCGATAAAACCATCCAGAGGCATTTAAAGTCAGAGAAATGAGTGAGATATCGTTCTAATAGCGATGTATTTTTTGCCCTTGTGTGGGTCATTCTTACCCAGTAAGGACCAGCTAATGGGCTTATTAGTGACACAGCTCTCAGCTCGTACTATAAATGAGATTGTGCGTCTCTATACGGACAATAAAAAATTTTGTTTCTGAGCGTATATTTCAGTAGAAATGGCTGACAGTCGACCGAAATTAAACAGACCACTTTAGAGTCCGTCTGAACTTCATTGTTCCAAGATCGCTAGTTCCGTAATTTACGTGAGCTGAAATCCGCCTAACAAATCCCTGAGATGGGAGGCGCTGCCCGTGCAGGATATGGCTTGTATCCTGTATACGGTAGAGCGGTGTAGACAGTGACCTAGAAATGCAGATCTTGCGTCAACATCTTGCACTTCCCTTCGCCCTCGTCTACTGCAGCCGAGCCTCCTGAAGCACCCACCCATGCACTAAGAGCGTGATGGTCGCTGTTGGTGCCTGGACGAGTTTATTTGTTTGCTTGCGTTTAAACAATTTTCATTTCTACGTGCGGAATTGTTGTCGTCCTCATTGTGAATTTCGTTGAGACAAATTATCTTAATTTGTAGGCTTTGGAGTGTTCAAGTTAGCTTTGGACTATGTTCTGAAAATTTCAATTGTGTGTTGTTTCACTGATTAAAACTTATCCACAGATCTTCGTTGTAGTTTTATTCTAATGCTTATTACAAAATTTCAGCGCTATTTCAAGGACTTCAGCTTTTTGTGGTGTTTACTGATCGAGTGTAATATTTTCTGATAATTTATTTAGGCTAAATGCATCATGAGTCGTGGTATACTCCTATGAATAATTGTTCAAACTTGCCATGACTGCAGCAATTCTAGTCATGCTCTGCCATAATAAGAGCTTGACAAATCGCTCGTCGTTGTGAGCGCCAGTAATGGAGCTGCATAAACGATAAGCTCCTATTGGATGAAGTGGTCCTTGTATGTCAAGTCCTGCATGACTCGCGCGGTTAAAGTGACTTAGTTCTAGGTAAATATATTTTTAATATTTAAAGTTCTGGATGAATATATTGCTAATATTTAATAGTTCTGCGTTCATATATTTCAATTTTTCGACTTACATAAGCTCTCCTCTCTAATCTCGTGTCATGTTTGTTGGTGGCAAGATGCATGGCACACAACACACTAACTCACATACTCGTCTGCTAAAATCCGTGTCACGCCCTGGCTTTATTTGCTTCTTGGTCCTGCTGGCTCGTACGTATGGATGTGACCTCGTAGGTAATAGCTCAAGGATGATATTTATTCGTGAAATCGCGTTTGCTATCTGCAGGTTTTGTAATAATGACATGGAGCTGATCAAATGTTAGAATCGCTTAATAAATTTCAAGGAACAATCTCTGACTTGCTGCTGTTAGTCTTTGAGGCCCAAACTTTAAGACGGAGTGCGAGCTTTTTCATTTTAGATAGATAGCCTTATGTATCTGTGTCAGGAAACTTGTTTATAATTTCCCTAATGCGTGTTAGAACGCAAGTGTCTTTGCACCAGAACGACGTCCTGTTTGTCGACTGCGGTGCTTGTTTTCTGTTTGTTTAGTGCGAGGATTTTAGTAAGTCGCTTATGCTCGCAATGATTTCTAATTTATTTTCTTGTTCACTTCTAATAGTTTGGTGTAGCAGCAACAAGTAGAGATCCCGATTATGTAATTTTTTCTATATGATCAAATTTAGTTTAATTTTGACGAAATTAACCGTTTTTGTATTATATTTTACCTGTGAGCGACTGCAGATAAGCGATCTCTTGCCCAATGCAATCGAAAATAATATAATTTGATTAACTTTATTCTCCTACAAAATAATTAGGTTCTACTACGCATATTCTCAGCTGCTGAGACATGATGCCTTATGTTTCTCTGACCAGTTAATTCACTGCACATGAGCTTCTATTACGTGTCAACTGGCACTCTTTTTTTTCTATGAGTGTGATCGACCGCAGGTTCCTACAATCAGGCAGGTTTTATAAGCAAGATACCGCTGTAAAAAATGCGTTCAACCCAAATGTGGCGTACAGTGATGCGCACACTGTATGAAGCACAGTTTGACGCACTAAACATATCACACATCCCCTCACTTACTCCCGTAACATGAATTAATTACTCAATTTACCCTCATTTGAGAAACGCTGCTCAAACGAGGGCGCCGGAAAACCTCTTACAATCGGACGCGGCGCCCGACACGAGGTGGCAGCAAGCCCCGTATTTTCCTCCTCCAAACCGAGATGCACTCAGAGAAATGAGCGAGACTTGGTCAAAATAGCGATGCCCTTTTTGCCTTGTGTGGGTAACCCTAACCCCCCGTGGCAAACTTCAGCAGTCCGGTCTCATGCCTCGCCTCCAGTCTACAAACCGTCATCTCCACTCGACGGAAACAGTTGTGCTGAAGGTATTGTCAAATATGCGAGCAGTAGACCGCGGCCACATTGCGGCACTAGCTTCACTCGACCCGTCGGCCGCGTTCGACACGGCCGACCATGCCACTTTATTGCGTCGACTTGACGCATCATTCGGTCTGCGCGGCACAGCGATGCGGTGGTTCGAGTGCCGACTTTATTTGGTTTGCGACTGTCCGGCGCCAGCATCAGCTCCCGGTCAACTCTATTCGCGTGTGCAACGAGTCCGTCATGCATGCGTCTTCGGTTCGTAACCTGGGCATTCTGTTAGACTCGGAACTTTAAATGAACAATCAAATTGCCAAAGTCACAACCGCTTGTTTTGGCGCTCTGCGACAGATACTTAGCGTCAGCCGATGTCTCTCGACGCCCACGCGGTGGACGCTCTTTCTCAATAAATTGGACTATGGTAATGCCACACTCTATGAACATCCGACCACGGCACTTAATAAACTGCAATCCGTAATGAACGCTGCTGCGTGACTCGTGTGCAATAGGCGAAAATTTGACCACGTGACGCCTTTTTGCGCGATCTTCACCGGCTGCGCATGCAGCAGCGCATGCACGCAGTTCAAAGTTGCTATTCTTACGTTCCGATGCCTTCACGGTCGCGCGCCTCCGTATCTAGCGGAATGTCTGCAGCGTCCATCGGATCTGCCTTCTAGAAGAAATTTGTGTTCATCTCTTCGTCATCAACAGCGGACCTCGTCGTTCCACCCACACGTCTATCTACCGTCGGCGACAGAGCGTTCCTGGTCGCCGCCGCCAGAACCTGGAACAGTCTGCCGGCTTCCGTAACATCGGGTCCTTCGTTGCAGGTGTTTCGTAGATGCCTACAGACGGAATTATTTCGTAAAGCCTATGAATGAAATGCTTTAGTCATTTTATCCGTTCTCATATTTTCTCATGTCTTTTTATTTTTTCATTTGCTATCACACTTATTTGTAACGTGTCCAAGAAGTTTGTTTGAACCAGTCGTAACGATAACTGCTTCGTAGAATAATAATAATGATAATAAAAAGGGGGTATCCGTGCTATGTGCGGAAAGAGTGTCACTATTTATTTGGGAAACATAACACACTCATTTTTCTGAATGAAGTATCTGGCTTAACAATGCCGGCGCGGTGGCAGATGTGCGGCCACCGATAAGCGTGCTAAGAGTTTCAGCGCGATGATGAGGCTTGTGCGATAAATATTATGTAGGCTCTTGTGCGATAAATATTATTCTGTAGGCTCTTTTGCCGTGAATATCATCCGGTAGGCTTTAGTGCGCAGAATATCGTTCTGTAGATTTTGGTGCGCCGAATATCATTCTGTAGAATCTTGTGCGATAAATATCATTCTGTAGGCTCTTTTGCCATGAATATCATTCAGTAGGTTTTGGTGCGCCGAATATCATTCTGAAGGTTTTGGTGCGCTGAATATCATTCTGAAGGCTTCATCCCGACTATCGTGGTTTCAAAAAACTGCCGAAGATTAGATAGCTCTCACGTAGAATTATTTAGGAAGATTATATTAACTTAGCTATTGGTAAGTCATATTAATTGTAGTTAGAAGTAAATAATTATTGTTAATAAATAATTAATATTTCTTAGATAATTACCATTCATATTACTGACAATTTTATTAGTTTATGTTAATGAATAATCAATAAGTTAATATTAACCAGCTGTTAATGAGGACTAATCAATAATACGCGTACAAGTCTCGAAGTGGCGAAAGTAAGACTAGGAAGTAATGGTGATAGTAGGGAACGTAAACGTAACAGTATTGATAACATCATTAACTGTGCTTCGCGACCACGGCTCTTCGCTGGGCCATGAAAAAATATTACTTGATATTCTCAGTTCGTCGTCGATTTCGTTCGGCTATTTTTAAAACCAGGGATCGTTGTTTACGTACATCCATTTTCTAGTCCAATGTTTTGTGAATATATCTTGATACTTGATGTAGCTTCGACCGCGCATGTACCTATCGATCCGACATGAAAATTTCGAAATCGGTAACTAGATCAAAGTTAAGATCTTTCATTGCACGTCTCATGACACGCTGTACAGGTCGCAGCAGATCACATCACACGCTGTACAGGTCGCAGCAGATCACATCACACGCTGTACAGGTCACGACAGGTCACATGACACGTTGTACAGGTCACGACAGGTCATATGACACGCTGTACAGGTCACGACAGGTCACATGACACGCTGTACAGGTCACGACAGGTCACAGCAGGTCGCTCGATCAATAGGACAGGAGGGAGCGCCGAGGGCAGCTTTAGTCCGCAGCTTGAATGCACAGGCGGCGCTCGCTGCTCCTTAGGGGGGGCATGTGGGTACGGGCAGGATCACGTAGGTAGAACCTGTGGGGCACGAGGGTAGAACCTGCGCTCAGTGTAGAACCAACGGGGTACGAACTACGAAGGTTGGACCTACTGGGTATGAGGATAGGACCTATGTGGTACGAGAGTAGAACCTACGGGTTATGAGGTTAGGACCTATGTGGTACGAGAGTAGAACCTACCGGCTACGAAGGTAAAACCTACGGAGTACGAAGGTAGAACCTATGAGGTACGAGGGTAGAACCTGCGGGGTATGAGGGTAGAACCTACGGGGTACGAGGGTAGAACCTGCGGGTTATGAGGTTAGGACCTATGTGGTACGAGAGTAGAACCTACCGGCTACGAAGGTAAAACCTACGGAGTACGAAGGGAGAACCTATGAGGTATGAGGGTAGAACCTGCGGGGTACCAGGGTAAAACCTGCGAGGTACCAGGGTAGAACCTGCGAGGTACCAGGGTAGAACCTGCGGGGTATATACGAGGGTGAACTGCGCGTGCATTGCAGGTCTCTTGGACACTTTAATCATGATTACCGTGAAATTAAGAGGGGTTAAGTAGCCTAATATGTGTAGGATAACCACGACAGGAGCTCTTCTTCTACGCCATCATTGGTCACTTGCGGCGTAGCGCAGAGATCTGTCCTCGGCCCGATCCTCTTCCTTTATTCACAGTCGATGTGTTGCACAAAATTGATTCACTTAGTTTGAATCCGCATAAGTTCGCCGACGACACCATAATTAATGTTTNGGTTACTGCGTGCGTGTAGAGCGTGCAGGTTACTGCGTGCGTGTAGAGCGTGCAGGTTACTGCGTGCGTGTAGAGCGTGCAGGTTACTGCGTGCGTGTAGAGCGTGCAGGTTACTGCGTGCGTGTAGAGCGTGCAGGTTACTGCGTGCGTGTAGAGCGTGCAGGTTACTGCGTGCGTGTAGAGCGTGCAGGTTACTGCGTGCGTGTAGAGCGTGCAGGTTACTGCGTGCGTGTAGAGCGTGCAGGTTACTGCGTGCGTGTAGAGCGTGCAGGTTACTGCGTGCGTGTAGAGCGTGCAGGTTACTGCGTGCGTGTAGAGCGTGCAGGTTACTGCGTGCGTGTAGAGCGTGCAGGTTACTGCGTGCGTGTAGAGCGTGCAGGTTACTGCGTGCGTGTAGAGCGTGCAGGTTACTGCGTGCGTGTAGAGCGTGCAGGTTACTGCGTGCGTGTAGAGCGTGCAGGTTACTGCGTGCGTGTAGAGCGTGCAGGTTACTGCGTGCGTGTAGAGCGTGCAGGTTACTGCGTGCGTGTAGAGCGTGCAGGTTACTGCGTGCGTGTAGAGCGTGCAGGTTACTGCGTGCGTGTAGAGCGTGCAGGTTACAGCGTGCGTGTAGAGCGTGCAGAACCGAGGTTCTTGCACCTGTTCGTTCATATCGATTGCCGCGATGTAGCTGACGCGTTAGCAGCAACACCTGCTCCTTGTGTCACAACGCTCCCCTACATTTATAACGTTCCTTTAATTTCTTTTTAGAAAGTTCTGAATTTACTTGATAATTTAATTGATCTTTTCACGTAACTTTACATACATATTGCTAACGCTGCATAACATTTATTCTGACACTTGTCGGGTAGGTATATGTGTAATTTACTTCATGCAGAGAAATATAGTGACATAATTTCTCTATAGGCTTAATATACTTGCAGCAGAGGTAGAGGAATTAACTTATACTCTATGAATTTGTTTACTTATTTGAATTTATTATTTATTTCACTATTATGGCCTTTCCATTTACCTATACACGAATACTCCGGATCTCATCAATCCTAGGAAATTCGTAGCCTTGATGCAATGGATTGAGAGTCTAAAAGTCCTTTTAAAAATTCTATAAAAATTGGCAACAGATCGCTAAATTATTTATTCCAGCCATCCATCGTTTACCAGATTTTTGATATGATTTCATGCTACTCACAAACAATCATATTTCGAAAAAAGAGTACACGTTAAAACGACGTCTTTTATTCTTGATTTTTCAACTGTATATTTGTTATTGTTTATATAAAATTAAATAGACACAAGAAAGGATGAGAACGGATAAGAATCACCAAGCACTTGATTGAAAGGCTCTACGAAATTGTTTAGTCTTTAGGCGTCGATGAAACAACTGCAGCGAAGGAGCCGATGTTACAGAAGCTGGCAGACTGTTGCAGATTCTGGCGGTGGCGACATGGAACGCTCTGTCGCCGACGGTAGACAGACGAGTAGAAGGAAAGACGAAGTCCGCTGTTGATGACGAACGCAGTCGTCTTCTAGAAGACAGATCCGGCACGCGCTGCAAAATCCGTGAGATAAGGAGACGCCAGACCGTGAAGGCATCGGAACGTCCGAACCTTGAACTGCGTGCGCTGCTGAATATAAGATCGCACAATATCGGCGTCACGTGGTCGAAGCGTGACGCCGTCTCTCGGTCGAAACACATTTAGTCTAAAAGTCCTTTTAAAAATTTTGTAAAATTGGTGAACAGATCGCTAAATTATTTATTCCAGCCAGCCATCCATCGTTTACCAGATTTTTGATGTAATTTCATGCTATTCACAAACAATCATATTGCGAAAAAAGGAGTACACGTTCGAGCGACGTCTTTTATTCTTAATTTTTCAAATGTTTATATTTGTTTACGAAAGCAACGTAACGAAAAATGAGCGATCATCTAATTTCAATCTATTCATAAAATGGTTCATTCCATAATTGTCTAGTGGCATCAAACGGCAACAATTGTTGACGAGTTCGTCGACGAACGGCCTGATATGGTTCATCGGACCTAATGGAGTCAATCTGCCGTGTTTCCTAGCTTTCCCCAATTATGTTTTGCCGTCTGGTTTCCAACTACCGGCTTCTATGCTTTTTTTCCAAATTCAGCTGCCCTTAAAATGTTTTCCTCATTTTTTATATGAGTTACTCTGTTCTTGAAACGTCTTTCGTGGCTCTTGATTATTATTATTATTCTACGAATCATTTATCGCGGCGTCTGGTTCAAATGAACTTCGAGGGAACGGTCCAAATAAGTTTCATAGCACGCGAAAAATAAATACACAAGAAAGTACGAGAAGGGATAAAAATCACTAAGCACTTGATTCATTGGCTCTACGAAATTGTTCAGTTATTAGGCGTCGACAATACAACTACCATGAAGGAGCCGATGTTACAGAAGCCGGCATGCAGACTGTTGCAGGTTCTGGCGGCGGCGACAGGGAACGCTCTGTCGCCGACGGTAGACAGACGTGTAGAAGGAAAGACGAGGTCCGCTATTGATGACGAACGCAGTCGTCTTCTAGAAGACAGATCCGGCACGCGCTGTAAAATCCGTGAGATAAGGAGATCCCAGACCGTGAAGGCATCGGAACGTCAGAACCTTGAACTGCGTGCGCTGCTGAATATAAGATCGCACAATATCGGCGTCACGTGGTCGAAGCGTGACGCCGTCTCTCGGTCGAAACACATTTCTCTTGAGACGTATTTCTATGATCTTGAAACGTTTTTCATGTTTTCTAAATGTGTTTCTTGGCTCTTGAGATGTGTTTCAGTGTTTATCAAAGGTGTTTTGTCGCTCATATAGCCTCATCTGTGAGTATAACTTACGAACAATTACACGGTTAATGATACGAATCACAAGTCCAATTGACGACCTTAACATTAATGAAAAAAAGTTCTGAGTTAATATTGTACTAAACGCCACATTATGTTCAAATTCCAATGATATAATTTTATCAGAATGTGTATGTCGACTATCATGCTTATGAGCTCAACACTCAACGTTGTAATACGGTGATGGTTCTACTCTATGCTTCTAGACGCGGGATTTAACAGACCTGTGGCACCGTATTGAATTTTATAATCTTTTTCAAAATTGTGTTGTGCATAAGTGAATGTACAGAGGAAACTTTAAAAACTTTCGGAGAGTTCTGTGCATTATTTTTATATGATCGATTTTTAGCATTTTTAATTATCATAAAGACGTGCTCCAACCGAAGAAAGCGATTGCATGAAATCTCAATTCGATGCTTTAAATCTCCACTCTTGCCTTCACAAGTTTCTTGGTGTATTTCCTGAAAATTTCCGCCCAATCAAATTATAAACATTTTATTTGTTTTCAAAAGATTATCACCTAGCAAGGTAGGCAGCTGCTCGCTCAGGCATGGGAAGTTTATTGTTTTGCATGCTTGCTTCTGCTTGCGTCTCAGTCCGGACAGAAAATTACTCTCGTTCGACCCGAAACGCCGACAAATTTTTTATGGTATCAAGTGCTATTAAATCACGTGCTTACGACCAAGAAGGCTAGTGATGAATATACATATGTCTTGTTGCCAATTTCAGGTAAACGTTGAACCGCCATCTAATGTATTTTCAGAAAACGATTTTATTGTTGAGCGTGGAACAATTTTGATATTTTTTTGTAGTGTATCATGCTTGAAAATAGCTGCCATAAAACTGCTTCGAAAGTATTTCTTTGCCGAAATGTGTTGGTGCAAAAGCCTCCCAAATTAAAAAAATGTTTTTAAAATTTTAAATCAAAGATTTGCCCTATAAAGAAAACTTTTGTATACGAGGAACTATTATCGAGCACGATTTTAACTTGCCTGTACTACCGAATATACTGAGTAAAGTGCGATAGCTAACCTCGTCTGTGTTTATCAATTGGTTGATATCTTACATTTATAATCATATAAAAATGCGTACGTAACATTTACGTAAGAATTATTAACTACCGAGCTGCGTGGTGGCGCCGGTGTACCAAATGCGTGTTTACGACACGCACACTGCTGTCTCTCACTGCTGTCTCTCACTGCTGTCTCTCACTGCTGTCTCTCACTGCTGTCTCTCACTGCTGTCTCTCACTGCTGTCTCTCACTGCCCTTGTTCTTTACTTTTTTTTACTTTTTATAATGTGCCCAGCCTCCGCTCGAAACTTTTTAAAATTCAAAACTGTGCATTTTTGAAGTTTTTGCAAACCTTGTTTTTTAGAAAATATTGTGAGCTATGCCATTTTGGGTGACGCTATATGCACAACATCTACAGTATATCCCATTGGCAAGTGTGCACTGCACTGTGATGACGTGATGTGCACTGCACTGTGATGACGTGATGTGCACTGCACTGTGATGGCGTGATGTGCACTGCACTGTGATGGCGTGATGTGCAC
>NW_025942204.1:51378-147506 GCF_000764305.2 Hyalella azteca
GTGATGACGTGATGTACACTGTGATGACGTGATGTACACTGTGATGACGTGATGTGCACTGTGATGACGTGATGTAACGTACTGATGGTCGCGTTGCAGATGACGTCTGCGACGGTGAGCGCGAGGCTGGGAGGCCCTGAGGCCTGGCCTCCCAGGAGTCCTGACCTGCAGCTGGGGGGACTGAGGACACCCCACACGTCCTCCCCACGCTCCCCAGCCTCTCACGCCCCATCTACTTTGTCCTCTTCCCCTCGCCTCACCACATCACCGCCGGTCTCCCCTCAGTTCAGTTCGTCTTCCTCCCCACTCGTTTCTGTCCCTCTCGCTCGCTCCCCTCACTCATTTACTCCTCAAACCAATAACGCATATTCTCCGCCTCCCCTCATATCCTCAACACACTCCTCTTTCCCCCTCATACCGTCACTCCAGTCCACTATACCCCTCAATTCTTCCCCTTCTTCCCCAGTTCCCTACGTTACTCCCGACCATTCCTCTTGTTCAATAGTACCTTCCCTCGATAATTCAGTTCCTCATCATCCTCATAATATCCAACCTCACCCCGCCACGCCAGCCCCACCCCATGCGGCGGCGGTGGTGGTGATGGTGATGGTGTTTGGAGTGGTGGTGATAAAGGCTCGTTAGATATTTTTTATTTGAGCGATCAAAGGAACAACAATACGAGCCCCGGGCTCGACGGCGCTGGAGGTGATAGAACTGCTGAAGGTGCTTGTGATAGTGGCGGTGGTGATGGTGAGCGGTCCAAGCTACGTGCTGAGTGTGTAGCTACAAGTACTACGACCGCCAGTGTTGTTGGTGAAGGTGGTGGTAATAACGGCGGTAACGGTAGCAGCGGCGGGAGTGAGGGTGGTAACAGTAACACTGGTGGTAACGGTGAGGGTAACGGTGACTCAAGCACTAGAGGGAGAGGATACGCCCCCCCGGCCCCCCCAAGTTACGACCCCTACAGCTTCGAGGGTCGCCCCCTGACGCAGCCACAGGCGCCCACCAGCTCCACCAACGCCACCAGCACCGCGCCACAGCGCAGACCCACCGCCGTCAGTGCGCACGAGCAGACCGGCGCAGACTCTGCGCATCTCCAGCAAGGTTCCACGGCTGGGCGGCCGCGCAGACGATGTCTGCTGCTCTGCTGCTGCTGTCGCTGCTCCTGGTGAGTACAGATCTATTGTTGTCACTTGTACGTTTATTGTACATACAGAGAAATCTTAAGTACAAGGGGATATTTCTCATGGTTGAATTCACTATGACGTCTATTGTACATTACGAGAAATCTTATGTACAAAGAGATATTTCTCATGGTTTAATAGCTCAAATATTTTAGTAGCACTTCTCATGCTTTGTGTGTGCTGATTTGCTTGTACTGATCAGAATAATTAAATTTACAATCCTCGCATGGTTTGAGTAATATGTTCTATGTATATTATTCAGCCAATCAAAGGCAAAATTTGAAAATGGCGTGCCAGTCATAACGATACAGTTTTTTTAATGCTCTCTCTCCCATAGATTAAACAAAGGTGAATTATTTACTAGCATCGAGTTGTTTCTGGGCTAGTGACATACAAATCGGAGTTATTTACTGCTTACATTTTCTACTCGAGGCTAAATCTATATAGTTTCATTTATGGCCATGGGCCGTAAATTTCTACGGCGATATGGTACAGTATATACTAGGCTAGGGGTAATGCATTAGGAATGAGTTGAGTCTTGGAACGATCATACTTTAATGTTTTGTGATGTCAGCGACAGGACATCTGTGCGCGCGCTGGCTATACAATGAAATCGTGATCTGCGACGCTCACATACAATGTTCATAACGCATGCACACAGCTGTCACACAGAGCGGCAGTGCAACTTACTACTTCAGTTTTACTCACAAAACAATAAGAACGAAAGATCCATGTGTCACTGCAACTCAGATACGTATATATGGGATGCATTACTACTGTACTTCGGATATGAAAATAATCACGAAGGCATTAATGATGTTCATCGCGTTACATCAGTTATACGTAAACAACGCGTTAGTGTCGTGAATGTATTCTCTCTGAAACACTGCTCAGCTTTGGAACGGTTAATTTGAGTCAATATTCCAATTTTTTAGGTGGTGCATACGTAATGCTGGGTTTTATTCTTTTAATTTTAAATCTAGCATTATACGCTGTCTTCCATTGCTCTTATCCCTCAGTGTTGGCTTCCTTGCCACCTTCCACCCTTTCCAAAAACGAACGTCCACAAAAAAAAGACGTGACATCCGCGGATGGAAGAAATAATGGCAATTTTTTCATATTTTTTGCGGAGTATATTTATATTTTTTGTCGTGTGTTGCGGAAAGAGAGGGGCGCTAGCCCCGCAACGCAGGCTTGCGTATTGCTGCTATCTGGTGCACTGGGAGGCTAGGGGCAGGATCGAGCTAGGGGAGGCCAGCAGAGAATAGCTGCTGTTTTTTTTTAATTTTGGGCACTTAATATAGATCGAGCAAATGAATTTTCTGATCATTTGGTTTAATTTATTGTTTATGCATGCGTAAATTATTTATGCTGGTACTTATCATGTGGGTTAACTTGATTATTGTGTTTTAGTAATATTTTCTCTGAAAAACTATCTGTAATTGAGAAAACGACATGAATTCTTACCGAGAGAACCAATTAGCTCTAACTAGAGTGCGTGCGAGCTTACGGAAGAGAGACGCTTTAAATTCACAAACTTGACTGAAATGTCGGATGAGTCACAAGAAAATGCACAACATAAACACAACTTTATAACCTTTGTTTTACTGTTCGTGTATCGTAAGGCCCTAGTCTATTACTATTGGAAAGGAGTATCGTGCTGATACATTTCAAAGCCACATCAGCTATTTTTAATTAAGCTGAAAGACTGATTCGCGTGTTTATGATTCAGGCGGACTTAATTAAGATGCACGAACCAATAAGATTGGTACTGTTAATATATTTTACCAACAAGATGATTCCCAATGGACAGTGAAAGTGGTGAATTTATGCGAGTTGGAAACCCTACTTGCCGAGTATACGCATCTGCATCCGAGCGCGTAAAATAAGATGGTAGCCATGATACCAAGCTGACAAAGTGCACAACACGCAAATGAAAAGTAAGCTCGATATTCACCAAGTAAAAATTGAACGCGAAAAATTAATAAATTTGGATTGCTACACTAATATAATTAAGAAGCGTCGGGAAAATTAAATATTTTCCGGAAATCGGCATATTTCAAAAACCAGTTACTGTAAGGCATAGTTCTTCGTTGTCATGAGCGTCATGTAGATACGTATATAGTGAAGGCAACTATGGTGAGACCCCAGCGGAGTATAGAAACAACACACACACCGCCTGTGCAACACACGCGGCCACGGCGCACACAGTAACCTGTTGTGGGGGAGTAACCTGTTGTGGGGGAGTAACCTGTTGTTGGGGAGTAACCTGTTGTGGGGAAGAACCTGTTGTGATGTGGGGGAGTAACCTGTTCTGGGGCTGAGCTCTATTTGGGGAGGCGTTGGAGGTCTCTGCAAGAAGCACAGCGAGAATCCTGCCTGTTTAAGACCACTTTACCGTGCTTATAAGAATATTTTAGAGCATTTAGGTAAATTAATTAGGTAAAAATGCGTACGATGTTTAAACTCAGAAAATGTTAAAATTTGGCATGAAAAACGGGATGAAACTCACAAAAACTTAATAGTAGAAGGTCATTGAAATGCTGTCATCGTGTGTGACGTAGATGGAAACAAAATAGAATATAGAAGGAAGAAGAAGGAGATGGCTAATTTGTTGAAATATTTTGCACTGTTGAGCCCCAAAATCAGTTGAAATCGCCTGTTGAAAAGAGGAAGAGAGCAGCGTGGGCACTGGGAGTCACGGGGAGCCTCTATTTTGGGGAAGCTGTCACAAGAAAGAGCAGCTAACTCTTCCCCAGACGCCAAATCGTCGAGACTTTGACAATGCATATCGATTGATTTGCTTGTTTCTTCGCGGATGCCATATTTCAAACTCGAATCCCAGCCTTAAGTAGAGTTTTTTTGCTTTAAATAATTATCTTGCTTACATGCAGATAAGGCTATTTAATGGTAAACAAGACAGGAATGTACAGCGAAGTAAGTGGAAGGCTGAGCGGAAGTAGAACAAGAGGTGACGCAGAGACAGAAAGAGAGGAGGCCTCTAACTACCTCTCTACCATCATGCTTAATGTTGTTGTGAGACAACTGGACAGTGGACACTTGCTCTACACGTCAGAATACGGTTATTTCCATGTTAGCTCTAATATATTCAATCCCGTAACTCTAGTCTTGTGATCTCTTGGAGCCATGTTTTAACCTGACTAATGTGCAGTTGTACCCTCGTGCTCGATATCCGTTGCTCTGTAAAGAGGTAGAGAATCGTATAAATTGAAACCAAGATATACCTTCACCAAACGCGCGTATCCACGTGACGACCGCTCTGTATCCGCTGCACTGTCAAGTGGAAGAGAATCTCATAAACTGAAATCAAGATTAACCTTTTAAAACGCGTATATCCCACAACTCGAGTGCTCTGGGTTACGAACACGAGTGCGTATCCAGAGAATACGAGTGCGATATGACCAAGTCACCGTTGTGTTCGACGGGAAGGCTGCACCGACTCGTGCCTACCTACCGCATTATTAGGCGAATGGCTGAGCGCCCATGGGCTTCGAAACGCTTGTTGTCGTCACCAGGCTGCTGCAATATTATCTACATTAAGCGAATAAATCTCAAATAAATCATATAATAATAAAGTTTATTTATTTATTTATTCAGGTTTAATATTTATTCGCGCCTATCCTGTGGGTGCGATTCGTGCTGTGCGACAACTGCTATGGACAGGGAAACTACGCTGATTTGAAACTTTTATCCGGATGATGGGTATGTTGGTTACAGTTGGTAAATGATTGCCTTGCATCGTCAAGAAGGGCGGGCACGAATGGTTTTAAAATTTTCGCTAATCGTCCAGAAAATTTTCGCTAGTCCTGTACATTTATTGGCACCAAAATAAAAGCAATTGTGGTTTTCTTGACACATGCCTAAGACGGACTAAACGCAAGCGTTGCCGGCATTCGAGGTGGCGTGCACTCACTAAGTCGGACTAACTTGCATGCACTGCAGTGGCGACCCGACACGTATGTCAGGCGCATGTGCGCTGCATCTAACTTCAAAAGAGATAGATGCTAGAAGAAAGCTTTAGGTGCGGTTAATATTTTTCAATACATGTTCTTGAAAGTATGAGCTAGACGTATGCATGCTCCTAGACGTATATTTTTTAATGCATGCTCCTAGACGTATGAAATGATGGATATGAAAGAATTGCAAGCGATTACCTTAGAATAAACGCTGAAATAGTTTCAAGAGCAATTTTACGCAGATAGTCAATGCTTTCTCATAGACGATCATTCGTAAATTATGATATATGTAAAAGAATTGTTAGTGATCTTTTAGTTGAAATAATTTCAGGAGCTCGTCTCAGAAACACAATGCATGACACAAAGTCAAGGTTCCATTGCCCACCAATAGTCAAACGCGCATGCTGAACTATGCCCATTCATCACTATTACAAGGTGTGTGTTCTTGTACAAGTACAAGCACAGAATACCACGCCTGCTCTGGAGTATCATCACTATCAAATTCATCCCGGTAGTCTTCTGCAGATCTCCTGGTACGCGTGTATATGTAAGCTGAAGGTTAGGTTAGGTTGCTGAAGGGGGTAAGTTGTTGATAGTTGAGTTATTTGTTGTGTGTGTAGCTTCTGCGATGGTCGTTTGAATTGTTCGTAATGAAGTAGTGGAGGTAAGTTCTACGCACCTGGTATCCATCGCACTCCGGTTCTTGGTGCAAATGAACATTTTTAACGGAACGTAAAGACGAGAACAATGAAATTGGAGTTTCGACGGCAAGAGTAGCAGGATATACGTAATCATGTAAAATTATTCCATGCTTACATTATTGCTAAAAAAATAAGAGCGTGACAAAGCGTTTAAAATGCCATTAGTTTTAAAGTAACCAAACAGGTCGCGTGTGTTAAAAGGTCAGGCCGAGGGAAAGGAAAGGAGCGACTGGAGGATTAAACAGAGAGAAGCACGAGAGTGAGAGAGGCATATCTTTTTCTTCCCTCGCTCTCTCTACTCTCTTCCCCACACTCTCTCATCTCCGCTCTCTTTCGGTTCGATCAATGAGTTGTGCAGACATTACTTCAACCGTTGTGCAGCTGTACACCACCCTACAGCTGTACACCTCCCTACAGCTGTACACCTCCCTACAGCTGTACACATCCCTACAGCTGTACACCTCCCTACAGCTGTACACAGCTGTGCACCGTCCTGCCTGCAGCTGTGCACCGTCCTGCCTGCAGCTGTGCACCGTCCTGCCTACCTGCAGCTGTGCACCGTCCTGCTAGCCTGCAGCTCTGCTCTTCATTGTCTGAGTTCAAAGATTTAAATCCTGATCTCGATGTTTTGTTTTTTGATCATCCGCCAACGGTGATATTCTTAACGTCTCTGCATTACAGCCAAAGATCGCTATCACATTCGTGCTTGAATTACTCTTATAGTTAACATCTGTTATTTTCTGTACGAGTGTAGTTGAAAGCGATTCCATTCTCTTCATTTCTATGCGCATGCAAATTTGTGCCCGTGTCTTACTGTGGCAGGGTGGCGCAGAGAGCCGCGTGATGCGATGCAGCGGTAAGGTTCATTCAATGAATGTTACCTCTTTTTAAAGAGGCCTCGGCTTGAGAGCACAAGAGTTCTTTTTAAAGAGGCCTTGGTGTGAGAGGGCCACAGCTCTTTTTAAAGAGGCTTCGGCTTGAGAGCGCCACGGCTCAGCAGCTCCACATCGATGTGAGGAGAGTGCGTAAATCTCAGCTCTGTGAGTTCTCCCTGGGATTCGTTTTCTGATGCTGCGGGTGGAAGCAAAAAAAAAAAATTTTGAGGACAAACTCCTTCAAATTTACCCTGTATTGGGGCTGCTTATGCGACCTGATAATGTTATAAGCCACCGAATCTGTTACGATCTTAGTGTTAAAAAGTACGTAATGACGACTCGGAGGAGGATAGATTTTGGCTATAAGCACCTCTTGAAAGAAAACGAGCTCGATTCATCAACGGTTGATATGTTAAAGCTTTCTCTCAACCCTCATTAAGGTTTAAAGGCGGTGATGATCAGATTGTTACAACTTGGAACTTGCGTGCTGAATTACATTGTACATATAATCATTGAATATGTATTTTCCCCATTTCTGGGGTCGCGAGATTTAAGTTAAGCGAGTCATATCCCAATTATTTATTCTTTCCTTCAGGTTCTCCCACGCTTCCTCCTTTCGATATTTTTATAACCGCACAATATCGTCACCAATATACCATTTGTTCAAATATAATAATTTTGTAGGGATTTATGAATTTTATTTGCTTTGGCTGAGTCAGGCACAATTTCCGCACTATGAAATTGTAGTAAGAACAGTCGTTTAACAGTAATAGGGGAGCGGTGACCTAATAACTGTCTTTAAAAATATCGGCATTTTTAGGCGATATCAAGAACAGCAGGATGTTGTATACACAAATAACTGTTCAGTATTTTACGCTAACGAAAATTCCGGTGTGGGCAATGCGAGCTTGGAAATCAACCGCTATGCTTTGTTTTAGTTGCGGCGTAAAATGCAATTCTTCCAATAAGATTTCACGCGTCATCCATTGTCTAACGTCAAAAACACACAAGATACCAGTACATTTATGTCGCCAACTTTCGATAAAAACGTATTTTATTTGGTAATAATTTTCTACAAACTGCAATTTGATCAGTATGTATTATATTGTTTTTTGATCAGTATGTATTATACTGTTTTCATTGACGAGTGACCAGTTGCAGTATATGTTGTCTGGCGACACATATGTCATTGATGGTTGAAGGGTTTTTCGTATTTATATAATATAAAAGGTCACATTTTGTATTTGAAAGGGTAGTTAGTGCCTGAAGTTCAATTTATAATTTTATGGAATCTTTTTAGCGCATTTTCTCATTTATGGAAAAAATGCACTATTGTACTCGCCATGTCCGTCTGTCTGTCCGTCCGTCTGTCCTTCCGTCCGTGACCTCAAGTTTTCGTCGACGAGAAAATGCGCTCTCTGTCACTCACTGCAGTGAGTACTGAGTTATATTTTTTAAAAGTAAGCCAAATTAGGAATTTCTAAAAAATACAACGAAGGCTGAACAAAAATACGAGGTGTTGCAAAAAATACTCTATATGAATATTTCAAAAGACAGCCGTAATTTATCTAATCCGAGAAGAAAAAAACTAATTTTTAATTTCATGTATTTTCAATGAAGACCGCTGGCAACGTGACAAAAAATTCTACTCCTAATTTCCTAATTGTTTTATACTAAATAGCTTTCATCTTTTTATAACTTTTGAAATAATTTAAAACAATAATCGTTAAATTACTTACAGGATTTTGGAATATGTTTCTCCTATTGAATAAATAATTAGGTGTGGACGTAAATAATTAGGTACGGGTGATAATAATTAGGTTTGGGAGTAAATAATTAGGTTTAGGCGAAAAATATTATTTTCAGGCGTAAATAATTATGTTTAGGTGTAAATAATTATGTTTGGGCGTAATAATTATGTTTAGGTGTAAATAATTATTTATGTTTAGGTGTAAATAACTATGTTTAGGCGTAATAATTATGTTTGGGCATAAATAATTATGTTTGGGTGTAATAATTATGTTTGGGTGTAAATAATTATGTTCAGGTGTAAATAATTAGGTTAGGGCATAAATATTTAAGTTTAGACGTAAGGTTTGAGGAAGTTTAATTAGGAAGTTTCTAGGAAGTTTAATGTTGAAATTCATTAGTCAGGAAGGATGGTTTCCGACAATAATCTGGTTGGTTTTATGATAGTCATGGCTACCCTTTATCAACTGATCTTTATCATTTCATCTAAAGTTGAACTCAATTATTGGGGGCAATCACATGTTTACAGACCGCTTAAATTTCATGTAGGAATAATACGGTATTAGAATGAAGAGTTGCTAATCCTTGGCGACAAACTGAGAGTTTTTTGAACAGTAAGAGAACCGTTGAAGAATTTTTTCTGTGGTTCTGCCGAGGTACTTAAATCTCGATACCAACATCCGTAGATTTGTTTCATTCGTGAACGTGTTGCCAACACCTGAGCGCGACTATTACTTGCTTATTTTTTGACTTAGTTGTTGTCTTAGAAAGTCTTGTCACTGAATCGTTTGAATACTCGTGCATTCAATTCCTAACCTTCGTACGTTCAACGTATTACTTTCTTCCAGCATTGACCTCGTCCACGAAAAATAAGTTGATCCATGAGTAAACTTTCCCTTATTTAAGATTTATTAAGATTCTTTCTGATATACGGTGCATGAGGTTAAAGGTGTTAAGGCGCTTGATAAGGTACCTCAAAATGATTTTAATAGATAAACTGTGTTTCATGTTAGCGAAAATATGCGTACTCATTCTGTCTCTAGAGAAGTAGTGAATGGTTGAGCGATAACATTCGGTAAAGATGCTCTCAATTTGATTGCCATTCGTAGCGAGGCTCCAAATCCTGAATGCTTCAGGTTTGGCGACACTTTTATGTCTATTTTTTTATTTCATTGCTTCACTGCATCAAAGAACTTGGCAACTGAAGAGAATTATTAGTTTTCCAGCCTAGAAACTATTCCACTTTATTCCGCGCGGTACTAATAGTGCTTGAACTGGGATTTCCAATGACTGTTAATTACATTTGATGCAGCTCGGCATGCGGAGGACTGGCTGACTGGCTGTTGAGTGGTTGAGGTGGGGATATGTTGACCAAGATATAATTGTCTTATTTGATTTTTGTCAATGATCTATTACAATTTTACTGGGATACATGAAGGCTAGAATATTTCTCGCCAGCATTGATCAGTTTTCAGTGTTGGAGTTGTACTGAAATTGAATAATTATTGTGTTTCAATCAGGAATGCCCTTCCATGCCAGTGAGAAAGTGGCTGCGTGCTGCCACAGCTCGTATCAGTGGCTGGAAAGCCAGTGCTGCTCTCAGTGCGATTGTGTCAGTGGTTGCGGAAGGTGGTGTGCATGCAGTGCGCTCTTGTCCCCACAATACGCTCGCGCTATAGCCTCAAGTATGGGTGTCGCTCTGGCGTTCTGTCACACTCTCTTTATGGAGTTCTTCTTCGAACCTCTAATAGTGTTCATCGAAAAAATATTTTGGGTATATAATTATCCGTGGAAAAATTGTGTTAATATTGAGTGATTGTGTGTGATTTTGGTTATCGACTTGTAAGATTACCTAGCTTGGAGCCATCCCTGCTGGCAAAGTGGTGCGAATTTGAGGTTCCAGGTTGATGTCTCTGACACTTGCATCCTCGACTTGAGAAATTAGGAGCATTCTTACTTCCGGCACCCTCCGGAGAACAGGCGTGACAGTAAACTAGTGAGGTCTCTCTGCATTCAAAATCGGCGCTTGACGAATCTTCCATTCGATTTGTAGTGTATGAAATTCAAGGCGTGTATAAGACTTAACAGGCTACCATTCTAACAATTAACTCTGAAAACTGACAAAAACTGTAATTAATAAGAGAGAAACCGTGCGTGAAGTGCATAATTTCGTGAAATATTGTGCAGTTTAGGGACAGCCTTTAGTTGGCGACGCTAGAACTGTTACTCACCCTGCGCGTGTGTAGTTTTGTACTCAACTTTTTTATCATTATTAAGCTATTTTTATTATTTTCTATTCCCACTTCGGTTCGATAAAACTAGTTCTTAATGTTCAGTGTTTTCAAAGTTCGTGTGGTTTTAAAATTCATTTGTTAATTTCAACTCGTGCTTACTCGTTATAATTGCTGCGATTCTTGTCTTCAGGCTACTCGTAACGCTGCCCTTAATCTTTGTCAGCCGTAACGCTGCCCTTAATCTTTGTCAGCCGTAACGCTGCCCTAGGCTTAGCTTATTGCACGATACGGTAACATTCTAGCCTTAGGGTCCGCATGTGGTTGGTAGAACTATTAATATAAGGAGCTGGTCATCGAAACGTTTTCATTGATGATGTAGTAAATTTACTAGGCGTAAGTAACATATGCTATGTTGAGCGCAGCGACAGTATTAAATACCTTTCGCTCCAAACTAATCTAGGCAAACATTAGTGAAGCATTCAAACGCTAGCCTCGTGAACACATCCACTCCATCACCATCAAGACCTGCCATTGATTCCTACAATGAATATAATGTTTACAACTGAAACATACTCACGTACCGAAGAGACCTATCATCTATATCAGCTTGACACATGGAACAACTGTGGTCTCGAGTGTTTAATTGTTTAGATATTTTGATATACTGGTTAAAATTGACACTTTACCGAACTGTGATCATTCTGATCTCCTGATGACCTTTGTAAAAACGTAAAAAAAATAAATAAAAAATAATTGGCCTACCTGAACTTGACCTCAGTAGGATTGTCACAGTGATTGTGATGGAGAGGTTTATATATACACCCCTAACACTAACCTAACGGGATGGTCGTTTTTTGGAAGTAATGTAATGTCCAGTAATGATACTCATTTATATTCGCTGCCGGTTATTGAGCACAATCTCTTTACAGAAATAATAATCGGACGCAATTTTGTCCGGTTTTCTAACCCCTGTTCAGTACTGTTACCAATACTGTCCGGTTAATAGCGACGCTATCTAAGTATAAATAAAGAAATAAATATAAAATATCTATTACAAATAATAATTATCTATGTACAGTTTAACAGACCAATATTCTTGTCGTTCCTAATGCATCATCTTGAGAAACTAAATTCTCGCAGACCAGAAAAATATCGCTAAAAGACATATTGCCGCTCCTGCTATGGCTCACATTTTCTTTTCTCCTATGCCTTCAGATGACGAGCTAATTTTAGCCCACTGGTCGTGATAATCAGGAACGGTCAGCACTGATTAAACCCCGAATATCCTAACAATAAAACTTGCAATAATGTTAATGATGCTCACATTAGAAATTGAGAATGTTTCAAAGTAGAAAAGTGCGTGAAGAAAACCAATGCGCTGCTGGTGGCTACATTATACTCGTATACTGGTTACTATGCTTCTGCTCTATATACATCTACTGCTCTACTATACTACGACTATACGTACTAATATACCATAAATCACCAGCCATCACAATTTTTATACGTGTTCGTCTGAACGTTCGATGATTCCCTGCCATTTATATATCAATCAGAAAAACGAATCTGACTTCAAACAGCAATGCATATTTGTGTGGGTCATCCCAACCCAGTTGATCCGGCAACAGGGCCTTGGCGAACTACGTACAGAAAGTGTGTCACTATTTGAACAACATGACTCATTTATTATTAT
Source organism: Hyalella azteca (assembly GCF_000764305.2). Classification (NCBI taxonomy): domain Eukaryota; kingdom Metazoa; phylum Arthropoda; class Malacostraca; order Amphipoda; family Hyalellidae; genus Hyalella; species Hyalella azteca. The sequence continues at coordinate 63,792 of NW_025942204.1, forward strand.
GAGTGTCGGTTGTCATGGCCAGGCTGCTGCCATCTAGTGCAGGACGCATGCCCCCCTCTCAGGAGGGTGGGGCAGCGCACCCCCACCCACCCCCCCCTTGTTCTGGTAAACTCAGTGTTGGACCTAACCATCGTCACTCAGGAAAATGAATAGGTATTAGTGTCCAGATATTGACGTACTTTCTTATCCACAGTGCAGGCAGAGAGCGGAGAGAGCATTGATACGCCTTGCATCGCTACGCCTTTGCGTCTGTGCAAACTGTTTAGCATGACACGTACACAAAGACAAAACGTGCGTCACTATTTAGACCGAGTATATAGAGCCATCTGGGTGGCTTAATGACGATAACTTATTCATACTATTGTCTGCGTTATAAACTATTTGCGCGGCTTGCAAACTGCTCTTCTAATTGCAAACATTTATGTGGTCTAAAACAACAATTATTTATGTGGCCTCCAGCAACCAATCATTTATGTGGCCTGCAGCAAGCAATTATTTATGTGGCTTTTTACAAGCGGCCATGAAGGTGGCCAGTCTAGACTCTATCAATGGCCACCATGGCGTATTACCGTCAACCGTTTAGGCGGTCTACTAACTGCCATTACCGTGGCTATAATAACGGTCCTTTTGTGTTCATCATTGATGTTCGCATTTTCTTGTCATTCCAATTAGTATTTTTATCGCGGTTAATTTCGTATCATAACTAGAATATTATTTTATTATAGTATATTACTGTAGCATATTTCCACTTAGAAGGGGCCGGTAGTTATTTGATGCCTTTTTTTGGTTCAGATTGCCTTTATAATTTTTTCAATATGATTTATTTACATTTGACGATAAACTTCGTCTCTGTTGCTAATAAACTTCAGAGCTCTGTTGTTTTAACTTATAACTTCATCATCTTATTTGCCTCTCGTCGATACTTTCATTTCATACACATGCAGAATTCGATGCTAAAAATTTCACTGTAATAAAAAAAAACTTTTTCTGTGGACTTAGAAAGCGTGCTGGGTTACATGGACCAAAATTTCGTAACCAAATCTAGAAGTTCGATTGTAGTTTAGTCCAGGCCACTCAATCAATTCGAACTTCTGTCAAGGAGGAAAAGGGAAATTGTTTTGACGACCACAGTGTCAGATATATTTTAGATAGGTATATAGAAAGTGTTTTACCCTGCCAATTTTTATAGAATATAACGCATTTACTGTAAGTTATACAGTTATCTGACACCGTGAGAAACTGATTAATGACTGGGTCATTGACGATGCGCGCGCACTGTTGAAGAGATACCGAGCTGTAGTGAGCGGTCACGTGCATGGACAGCTGTACGTAGCAGCTGCTACTAGCCTCCATGACCGACCTTCATTCATATATCTTCATTGATAATGCCGGTATAATTACATACGTGCGTGCATCACTTCCAACATCCGTGTATGCCTTTGATATCGTGGCGTGGCAGGAACTAGGCGTTTTTAACGCAGGAACTAGGTGTTTTTAACTAATTTATATGTCGTTGCATGCCAGATTGCTGAGTTTTTTTGTGTTATTTCAAGTTATTCGACCACTATGGCATACCTATGCCATCAGCGCTCACTTGCATCTTAATAGGCACAACATATTTAAAACTTCTTAATTTCTGCTCTCATCTGAATGTACAATACATTTTACTACTTACGGAAATGCACGAAAAACGATTATATTTGGCAAAAAAATCGTATCATTTAGCTATTCAATCATCGGACATTGAAGACACTTGAGAACTTGATTGATAACGCAGCAAAACATAATAAGTCACTGAATTACTATCATTAAACTAAGAAGGACACGTTGAGTAAGTTGCGTTGCTACCTTACGAGGCGGTGCCGAGATATCCATAAAGATAGCGGACTGCGGTGACGCCGGACTGTGACGTCAGGCGTGTGTTTGCCGCTCTCTTTCTCTCGTATTTGTGCAGCCGTTGCTCCGTTACTGGCCGCCGAAGCGCTTGGTTATTAGAACTGAATTATTTACTTTAGAGTTTGTAATTAGCAGGATAGTATAACACTGTTATGATTTCGCCTTGGTCAGGTCCAAATGAATAATTAAGCGCATCATTAGGGGCCTGTTCACTTGTACGCATCATTGATTTTCTGTGCAACAGCTGCCAGATTCAAACGTTATTTTTTACGGTGAATATGTTTGTAGAAAACTGTTGTTCATTCTGATAAAGGTAAATTGTTAAAATTGCCTCTAATGAAGTAGATGTTATTGTTTAATGACCATGCTAACCTCATTTTTTTCCTTAACAGAGTATACCATATGTTTATAAAGCCTTTTCTCGTGAGCGATTCGGAACTTGATATTTCAAATCATTGTTGCATATTACACGAGTGACAACATTCATTTATAAGTAATTGTAACTATATAGGTCTTCACGACGCCAGCAGTTACTCGCGCGAATCTCTTCAGCTGTTCTGATAATTTCTCGTAGTGTTTTAGTAGCTTAGAGATCTACTCGTGCCTTATTGCAAGAACATTTCAACCACACTTCTTAAAAAAAAAAAAACGCTATGTGAAGAAAAAATACGATACAGCTTCTCCGATGCCGAATGGGTATTGGAATCTAGTCAAGTCTATTAATTACGAATAGCATCTTCGCTAAGAATGAAATGATCATGTTGCGGTAGAAGAACAAAATTTTGTGTGTTTTTTACCTTGAAAAGTATTGAGGGTAGAAAGTGTTTGAACTACTATGGCTGAACACCCATTGCATATTTATGCATCGCTATGGGAAATTATTTATTTCTAGGTTCAAATACAGTGCTAATACTGACGAATTACGCTTGATCGCTACATATAAGAAGGCAAAGTTCGTACGTGTGATGTTTCCTGATAACAAGTAACGGAAGCGGGGGTGCGCTCAGTCAATGACCACTTACATGAGTGCGTAGGTTGCCTGGTTTTGTTTTATCAGTGATACGACGAAGTCGTGAGATCATGGACGTAAGTAGATTAGCTTTGTATGATTGTGAACTATTCTTCAAATTAATTATTAATGTTTTATCTAATTTATTGCATTTTCATCAAAATTTTCCGTAATACGTCGGTCCTGTCAAGATGGAAACCAAAAAATTTTACCGTTCTTCCGGAAAATTTGTGGTGGACACCAACTTCTTAGTTGGGGGTTAGTGAAGAGATTAGTGCAAAGATCATGAAAATGACATATAAATCTACGATTTGAGTAGCTTGAATTGACACACCTGGAAAAAATTCGGAGTGGAGGTTTGAATCTCTGGTTGTAAATGGCATGTCTCTTGTATAGCTAGTAGATTTACTCTGAAAAAGTACCGACTCTGAAAAAGTTTTGTGAGATCACGAATTGCTCTCACTATTCATAGAAGACATTATTTTGTTCTTGAAACGTATAACTAGTGTAGAACCAAGTCGGGGCTGATTCGTCGAACAAACTATATTTTATTCGATATATTTTCGATATTATTAAAAAAGCGACTTATGAAATTATGTAAACTTGAAATAAGTAAACGTTCAACTTTAGAGTATTACACAATTAGGCATGCAAAGTGCTGAGAGTGACCAATGGAGTTTGACGTTCGGCGTGGTAGAACAATTCTACCTCAGACTCACTCTGAGCAAATCCGGAAACTGACGACGCTTTATCCTGGAGCCGATAACGTGAACGTAGCGATGAGAAATCTGGTCTTCACGCAGCCGAGCGTGCTGCTGTGAACCTGTTTTTTTTTATGATTTGTAAGTATTAAAATGGACTCCATGACCTACGAAGAGCTATTTAACAGTGTCAATACTCGTTCAACCAGTGGAACAGTGAATGACTTGATTATATCGACGAGATTAATCGTGTGGTGTTCCACCAAATAACTCATTATCGATCATTCTTTCTTGCGTTTGGTGCTCCTCCGTATCTGGTGCTCGTGGTTCAGAAATTGCATCGTTATGACCTCAAGTTTGCGCAGTATGGAGCTGTCGTGCGATTAAAGCGCCTAATCCATGGCGCATTAGAAGCGTTGCCACCACACGTGTTGTTCCCGCCCCGCAATCGTGGCGTGTGCAGTCATCACCATGTCCTCCAGTGGCGCCCCTGGAAAATCTTCTTCAGGGCGGCTCTCGAGGTGGCGCAATATCGTCAACCGCTTGAGAAGAGGGTACGTCTCAAGACTCAGGGTACATGGGGCAAGATAGGGTTAGCGGTATTCAAGGTGTCTATTGTCTTTGTCAAGTCTTTTATTATTAACAGATCATGATCCCTCTTGAGAAGTTAGTACGTCTCAAGCTCCAGGGTACATAGCGCAAAATCCCACTCACGGTCTTCCAATTGTCTAGTCTTTTTCAAAGTGTCTTAATAGATGTCTAATGTTTTTCAAGTGTCTTAATGTTTTCCGATCAAAATCAGGAGCAGTGACATTGCCACTGTAATGTATGCAATCTTGGGTATTGAATGTGTACACTAAACTGACTCACAGATGTCCTTTCTAATTTACATGAAGATATTAACCGCTGGAGTCCATTATCCAGCCTACGGTTGTTTACGAACCGTCCCATGTGATGGTCTTCAGGTTTTCTATGGTTTTCACGGCCAATAAAACTTTGTAAACGGAAAACAGAAAATTTAATACCAGCCATCATGTAACAGAACAAAAGGTTCGCCAACATTTGACTAGTCTCACAGGCCACAGCAACAGTCATGGGCCTCAAGCCACAGGTTAAAATTAATTTGCAAATATGTCTGCAAAGTCAGGATAGACAAATACGTATGGTACTAACTCCTAGTACAAATTTAAATTGGCATTGTAGCCTATTACTATTAGAATATGTCCAATGTCTCCTCGCCGTACCGTAATGGACAGCGCCGAGATAATAAATGGCTCGTACTGACGGAGCGATAATGAAAACTAATCAAGTAAACCAGTGCTACACGCTATGCATAGAAGCTGCAGCTGCAAGGATGATAAGCCAACTGCTAGCATTTTGCCCTGACTTTCACTTGAATTTTCAGCAATAAATCTAGTATGATCTATAGAAACTCGACACAAATCCGAGGTATTCTTTAAATTTGTTAAAAGTTTACATGTATTAGTGCATTTGATGAGATGTGTCGAACTTTAATTTAAACTTCAACAAAGATGAGCTGATCTTTAATCTGAACTTCAACACAGATGAGATGCACTTTAAATTGAATACACTATTATTAATTTTGCAGGCGTCTGATTTGATTGGGGCGCTCTTGATATCTCATCGCTTTTTACGCAGAGCTCTTTAATGTCGATAACAATTTGTAAGATTGCTATTAGCATTTATCGGTGTTAGTGTCCGAGCGGGCTCCTTCAAGAAAGCCTGTAAAAGTTCTCTACGCTGTTCGAAATAACCGAGAAAAATGGTCTCAACGGCGTTCTAGCAACAGGCTGCTCGTGAAAATGAACCTTTTCGCCGTTTTTTAATATTTGTGACGAACTAATATTGAATAATAGCTAATTAATCGCGTCACCTCAAAGTTCGGATGGTCTAATTGTCACGTCCACCAATGACCGGAAATTAAATGCAACTTCCCTATTGGTTTTATCAGCAAGAGCTTGGACTGAGCGGATAGTTACTCGAACAAACGTTTTAAGTTTATTAGAGATGAACGGCAAATTAATATAAACAAATAACACTAATGATTTTACAGAGGTGCGGCATATGAAATGAACTAACAAATTAAATGCGGAGGAAGCTAAAGTGCGATGAGAGCAAAATGCGAGGAGAGAGCTAGAGCATTGAGATCTGAGAAAACGCACGATCCTACAACAGAAAACAGAGAGTAAATATATACGCATGACAAGTCGTATATACACAAAAATCACGATATTTCATCAAGTATTCCAAGCTATATTTCACCACCATAGCACGCAACTCACCCTGGCGTCTGAGTCAAAATCCTATAAGAGAGGAACCAGGACGCAAGTCGGGATCGGCATAGTATCTGACGGCTATACTGAACTTAACACCGACGTCAGAGTCGGTCCTACTTAAACTGCATAGTCTGACATACAGTAGTGGGAAATTTGCAGCAACACTTCATTACAATATTATACGGGTTTCTAGTGTAAAAGTGATAAATAACGGCGACATGGTGTTTTTTAGGTGCCGGCCGGTCACTGAAATGCCGGTTATAAAGTTTAACGGTGATTTTTCGAACAGCGTGTAATACAGTTACAATCCTTCATTAAATGAAAGTTTCGGAATTTAATATTGTGTTGAACTGTTTGATGCCTCAATCTTGATATTCACATATTAATTAAGAAAGGCTACAATGTCGATCGGCTTATATGAGCTGTTTTGAGAACTCGATATGTTCATTACTTCAGGCCATGTTTGTCGTCAATTGTTTCTGACAACTTTAGTTGTTTGTTGGATGTATGTCGTGCTTCAGACACAATTATTTACTAAATCTTAAACTTGCCTCTGAAACTCGTCAGAAATGCCCTGTAATCCACCTGCCATTCTTTGTAATTCTTCAGCTTTATTTTGTAATTCTCCAACCATACTCTGTAATTCTTCAGTATTGTTCCGTCATTTTTCAATATGACTCACTATTGCTTCAGAATTACTCTTTCTTACTTCGGGATTACTCTGTATGCCTTCAATATTGCTCAAGATCTCTTCAAAATGTCTTGCACTGACCGCTCACTCACCGTCCCCTCCCCTCCCCCCAGTGCGCGCCACCCCTCCTCCTCCGGCATGGGGCGGCCAGGCTTCTACATCAACGGCGACAGCGACCCACCGTGAGTAATAATATAAACAAATAACACTAATGATTTTACAGAGGTGCGGCATATGAAATGAACTAACAAATTAAATGCGGAGGAAGCTAAAGTGCGATGAGAGCAAAATGCGAGGAGAGAGCTAGAGCATTGAGATCTGAGAAAACGCACGATCCTACAACAGAAAACAGAGAGTAAATATATACGCATGACAAGTCGTATATACACAAAAATCACGATATTTCATCAAGTATTCCAAGCTATATTTCACCACCATAGCACGCAACTCACCTTGGCGTCTGAGTCAAAATCCTATAAGAGAGGAACCAGGACGCAAGTCGGGATCGGCATAGTATCTGACGGCTATACTGAACTTAACACCGACGTCAGAGTCGGTCCTACTTAAACTGCATAGTCTGACATACAGTAGTGGGAAATTTGCAGCAACACTTCATTACAATATTATACGGGTTTCTAGTGTAAAAGTGATAAATAACGGCGACATGGTGTTTTTTAGGTGCCGGCCGGTCACTGAAATGCCGGTTATAAAGTTTAACGGTGATTTTTCGAACAGCGTGTAATACAGTTACAATCCTTCATTAAATGAAAGTTTCGGAATTTAATATTGTGTTGAACTGTTTGATGCCTCAATCTTGATATTCACATATTAATTAAGAAAGGCTACAATGTTGATCGGCTTATATGAGCTGTTTTGAGAACTCGATATGTTCATTACTTCAGGCCATGTTTGTCGTCAATTGTTTCGGACAACTTTAGTTGTTTGTTGGATGTATGTCGTGCTTCAGACACAATTATTTACTAAATCTTAAACTTGCCTCTGAAACTCGTCAGAAATGCCCTGTAATCCACCTGCCATTCTTTGTAATTCTTCAGCTTTTTTTTGTAATTCTCCAACCATACTCTGTAATTCTTCAGTATTGTTCCGTCATTTTTCAATATGACTCACTATTGCTTCAGAATTACTCTTTCTTACTTCGGGATTACTCTGTATGCCTTCAATATTGCTCAAGATCTCTTCAAAATGTCTTGCACTAACCGCTCACTCACCGTCCCCTCCCCTCCCCCCAGTGCGCGCCACCCCTCCTCCTCCGGCATGGGGCGGCCAGGCTTCTACATCAACGGCGACAGCGACCCACCGTGAGTACTGCTCATCTTACCCCTCCAGGCAAATGACGTTGAAACAACATTCATTAAGAGTTAATTTCGTTGAAACAACATTTAATCCACGTTATTTCAACGTAAAAAGCCTGATGGAATCTTGCTATCATTGGTACTGTGTGAATATTGCGCTGCTACAGAGGCTCTGTGCTGCACGCGCTACCTCAGTTGCAGGCGTATGAATATCAGTCTTTGTGTTTAGAATAAAATGGCCATGTTTTGGCTGTAGGAGTACATCACATTATACAAGCGCTGGATAATATAATTCCTGTAGCATAATAGCGCCCAATTAGTGGACGCTGAAGGATAAATAATTATATAGTCACGCATTAATTTATGGGCTAAGCCACAAAGGAATTCAGTTTTGCTCTAACATAATTTTACGTTCGTTTTTAATAGAGCGATTTTTAACAGTTTATCATCTAATGGTAATTTTCGAATAAAATACTTTTTTCGAAACGATCGGTAACTTGAGGAAACAATTCATAGAAACTTTTGCAAGAGAATAACAAATACGTGTAAATGTGTAGGCTTATACACGAAACTCAACACCGGTCAGATTATCCTTTATTTTTATTTTATTGTAAAAGCCTGATAGATTGATTTGTTATTAGAATGTCACGAGTCCTTTGAAACTGGAAAATGTGGTCTTGTAATTAATCAAACTTATAATCGTACATAAAGTTGTCCACAAAGGCGCTGGAATTGCGTATATGTTTTAATTCCAACTAGTTTTTGCATCAGATTCTCACATAACTCAACATCTTATTTTGTTATTTTGATAAATTCCACCGTTTTGTGTCACATGTCACCTTTAAGATCTTTATTAAATTTTCGTGGGGCTGACAAATTATTGCAATTTTGGTTGTACTAGCTCGATTTTATGAGCGGGATTTGGACACCTTCAAGTTATACAATATCATGGGATTAAATACTCTACTTATTTGTGGTTTGAAGAAATCCTCGCTGGACAGATGTTTGTCGAATGTCGTTCGTTAAGCTTTGTTTTGAAGACGGATGGGATATGCAGTTAAATCCCACTACTTTTTTATGGAGCATTGTTTACCGAAAAGAAATGCCGTTTCTACAACGGCGCTATGATTATTTTAACAGACGCATCGCAATACTAAATTTTTTTATACATGAGGGTTGCAGATACGGACGTGGAAATGAGTTGCCAATATCAACCTCACTGGGTTTGAAAGTCAACCTCAGAAGGCATTTTAGTTTTTGTTAGAATGTTCATTTTGTGTTTTATGAGAAATGTATTATGTCAAAATGCAGCCCAGGAAGAGGAATTCAAATGCGCAAAAATTAAAGTGGAAATTTTATGAGAAGTTTACGACTTCCGCTGAGTCAGCTTCGTTTAATGACAGAGTGCACTTGATCAGGAGCTGCTGCATTTTGAAAATAATCGTCATAAGACTTCTTATCCAAAATTTCCTTACTTATTAAACCATTTTAAACTTTCACAGATCATAAAATACGTGTCATACGCTGAAAAAAATTCGAAAGAATAAAATATGTGGAACCTAAATCTGGAAACAGCCCTTTTATTTGCTGCATTTGCGAAAGATTCTTTAGTTGTTCTCGCGGTCGAATTAATTACGGGGCGGCAGTTGCGCAGTGGAGGAAATTTCTGGAATTTCAGGCCACTTGTCAGTCCTTGGAAATGACAGCGCGGCGTTTTTTCCCTCCAGCGACGAACAACTCGTTATTTTGCCCAAGATTTTTGTCTTGCATACCCTAATTCATTCATTTTGTGCATATAGAGAACTCAGCGTATGCCAACAGCTTCATTCTTTGTACATGTCACGAATTTATATCGGGCTAAAAAGTTCTGGGTCAATACACAAATAAACGCTTAGAAAGTAATTTTTTTAATTAATATTAGCGTAAAACGAAACGAATGATGTACTTAATTAAAATACAAGTTGAGATTTGATATCCGAAAAAATAGCATAATCAAAGAACCGAATAAAAAACACCAACAGTCGATCGATCAACGTGATATGGTTGATCGCATGAGTTACTATTTTGGTCACGCATGCTTTACTGTAGACGGGATGTTTTCGTTCATCATCCGAGTTTGATTTTCTGCAATTGCTGCGTCTTACGTATTACGTACGTGAGCATCTAGTATCTTACATACGTGAGCGTCTGGTATCTTACGTACGTGAGCATCTAGTACTCTACATACGTGAGCGTCTAGTATATCTAGTACCCTACATACGTGAGCGTCTACTACTTTACGTACGTGAGCGTCTAGTATCTTACGTACGTGAGCGTCTAGTATCTTACGTACGTGAGCATCTAGTATCTTACGTACTTGAGCGTCTAGTATCTTACATACGTGAGCGTCTATATAGTATCATACGCACGTGAGCGTCTAGTATCTTACGTACGTGAGCATCTATATAGTATCATACGCACGTGAGCGTCTAGTATCTTACGTACTTGAGCATCTACCTATATAGTATCTTACGTACGTGAGCGTCTAGTATCTTACGCACGTGAGCGTCTAGTATCTTACATACGTGAGCGTCTGGTATCTTACGTACGTTAGCGTCTAGTACCTTACGTACGTGAGCGTCTAGTATCTTACGTACGTGAGCGTCTAGCATATTACGTACTACGTGAGCTTCTAGTATCTTACGTACGTGAGCGTCTAGTATCTTACGCACGTGAGCGTCTAACCTGTTTTATTGCTTTCCGATATTATTGCTTCGATACCTGGACGAATTTGGCTGCGTTAGTTGTCATACATTTGATTCGTCAGAAATTTCGTCACTAAATGGATAAGAGTGACATGGCGATGGCTCCAGAAATTTATTTGGTTTCGCTCCTAAAGCAATTAATTGACTAGGAATCTTCCACTGATCCATTCCGCTACTTATTAAGAGCAAATTCGCGTTGTTCAAAATTTGTGTTGTTCAATTCCTTTTTACAACACTTCTCTTTAATTTCACTTCTTGTTTGTCTGTCTGCTACAAATCTTGGAATCGAAATTTAATACACTTCTACTTATCCTATCGATCTGAAATTTTGCACACTTGCGTAAAGTTGGAGGCAATGCATGAATCAAATGACAAAGTAAATAATTAAAATGTTTTCAATATTAAAAAAAATTAAAAAATAATTATGTCAGCTACAAATCTCATTGATATTTGACACACTTTTACCTGTCCAATTGATATGAAATTTTTGCACACTTGTGTGAAGTTGGAGGCAATGCATGAATCAATTGACAGAATAAATAATTTTGAAAAAATTATATATTAAAAAATTGAAAAATTAATTTTTTTAATATTCGAAAATAAAATTAGAAATTCATTGTACATCTGTAACATTGGAAACACTGGATTCTTTAGAAGAGTTGTCTTTAAAAAGTAATTTTTAAACGTATATTTTATTTCATTCTTAGTCACTGTAGAAATTTTTATAGCTGAAGCCTTGACCACTCTATTGGCCATTTTTCATGCGTGAGGGATACTATGTTGATAGGTGCTCTACACTCAGACAATTCAGTGGGGCTTCGTTCAAATAGCAATGCTTTTTTTGCCCTTAATGCTGGTCATCCTGAGCAAGTTTGATTATATCGGATAGGAGTTAGCAATGCTACGTACAGCAAGTGTCATTATTGGGGCAATATCACTATTTGGGCAGAATGACCCGTACATTGTTCTGACTGTACTTGCTCTGCTAATAACAACGTAAGCCTCGAGCCTTTGTGCTAATCCGAGTAATTCTCTCTCACTTACTTGTATAATCTTTATATACTTGTTGACCGACGCGGCTGCAAAGCGAGAGCCTGCACGTTGTCCGAAATGCCCAGGCTTTTGTCACCGATGAGATCAATTGTGGTAATCGTTGAGATGTTCACCAAATAAGCTTCCCGAAAGAAGATATCTCAACACAAGCGTGATTTTCTGTTCTTTTCGTTACCACGTGTTGACCTACAGACTCTCATACGCTATAGAATATATCCTCTAAATATTGCACGACCACGCAGTGCTCGATAGCCTCGAGCTGGACTCTGCAGCCTGTGAATTATTAAGTGCTGCTGCTCGCTGGAATGGAGACGGCGCTGATGAAGATGCCTGGCGCTCCATGAACGACCGGCGGCTGTGAATTTTGATAGCTCTCTGCTCCATGTCGTACGGCTTTTGCCGCCGCGAACTCCTCACATTCATCAGGCTTTAATAACACGTCAAGAATGCTTCGATGGCGGGATGAAGGCGGGATATTTAAGGTGAGCGTCGGTAATTGCCGCTCTGGAGCTGAGCTTTATATTCTGCGTCAGAATTGATATTTTGTTCATCGAGTTACGCGAAACACAAATTAATTAATTCGAGATGCACGAAAGCGAGCGCAGCCAACCGCTTTTGTTACTTTCGATTTTACTTTACATTGTCCTTGCTTCTAAGTTCTTGAATAACTTGCGATTTAAGCAGACAAGCGAAGTAAGTATTAAACCAAGATGTAGTGTAGTATTGAATCAGCGGGATTCAGGAGACCTTGAAATTTGCTGCCTTACGATTAGGAATAGCTGCTAGTTACCTTCTTAGTTAGATAATGCATCTATTGAAAACATGTATTCTATTCATCAATGAAAATTAACATACTGGCTATGTTAATTTAATTTTCATGCGATTAAAATAAAGAGATGATTCGATATTGATGTATTAAATTTGTAATGACGCATTTCCAAAGAATACACTTCTCATTGTTTCTACACGGTTAATTTTCAACTTTCAGACATGAAAATGTACCTATCCATATTGTATCAATCCCACACTGCTTTGTTTTATGTCGGGGCCTTTATATGAACATGCTAATATGATATCCCGCCACATTATTTTAACTGACGATGTTTTTTTGCTATGCCAACAATATCTTTGCATTGTATTCAGTGACTGACACAAACTCTGAGTGACTGACACAAACTCTGAGTGACTGACACAAACTCTGAGTGACTGACACAAGGCTTATTTACATGCGGTCTCGCGCGCCGACGGTTCGACGAAATCTTGGCAGAACTGCGCTGTAAATATCCGCTGCCGACTTTCGGCCGCCGCCTCTTTCTTCGTGAATATTTCATGTTTTGGCTCTGAAATTCACCTTGGCCTTTTGAATCATGGAATCAAATGTTGTTCGTTGCTTCATGAAGTCACTGATAAGAAAGGAGTTACTTTTTTACAGGGAGAGCACGTTGCGTAGGTCATACATGCTCGAGAATGTTGAGGCTTCGGTTTTTTTGAGTGAGTATTGACTTATGGGACGCATTCCATGCGAAAGAATTTGTAATTAAATGATGATAATTAAGTGATATTTTTCTTTTCCAACAGCCCGTCGTTGGAGGAGATCAGAGCGTGGAGTGAATCATTCGATCGACTCATGCGCAACTCAAGTAAGTCCGCTGCACACCTGTTCTATAATTAAACTGATTCTCAACCAGTATGGAAATCCTGATTTCATTGCTGGTTGAATAATTTATTCAATTCTTTTAACACTAATGATTTATTGTTTTTTTAACACAAAATTCGATTCTTTCGGTTGTTAAAAATGTTCCTAATTTAAATGGCGATTTGTTTATAAAGTTCTATATTTTTTCGCAAAACCAAAACAGTAATTACATTTAAGTAAAAATCATATTCTTCCTCAATTCTGTTGAAACATTCATATCATTCAACTAATTTGAACTAATTATATTATTATTTATAGTTGCTGTAAATAATAATAATTATATTATTATTAGTTTTATGGCAACTAATTTGTCGTACAAGCGTACCCAATATTTATTGTCATTCAAACTGTCGCTTATTTCCATGCCATATTTTGCTAAGGGTTCGGATGCATTAATTGGAAGCCTATTTATTTATGTGCCCGCGTATGGAAATAACTCCTCAGATCTGATCAAATGCTTAGTGCCCTCGGATTTGCAATTAGTTGAAGTTCCGGAAGGATTATAGCGATGCTTCAATGTTTTACGGAAGATATTTGAAGCTAACTTAATCAGAATAATGTGAGTCTGCAGTGCCTTAATCGACATTAAAGTAGGCTTTCTGTTCCCACTATATTTTTTGACTTTTACAGCTCCGATATTGATCAAACTTGGCCATACTTCGAAAAGTTTTGAGTTCATGGTTGTGCAAAACTATGCTCATCTAGTAATTTAATCACCCGCGTATGGAAATAACTCCTCAGATCTGATTAAATGATTAGTGCCCTCGGATTTGCAATTAATTCAAGTTCTGAAAGGATTAGCGATGCTTCAATGTTTTACGGAAGATATTTGAAGCTAACTTAATCATAATAATGTGAGTCTGCAGTGCCTTTATCGACATTAAAGTATGCTTTCTGTTCCCACTATATTTCTTTTACTTTTACAGCTCCGATATTGATCAAACTTGGCCATACTTCGAAAAGTTTTGAGTTCATGGTTGTGCAAAACTATGCTCATCTAGTAATTTAATCGTTTGAACTGCAAAAAGCTTGGAAATTTCTGCCTAAAATTTATTATATCTCGGTTCAGCAAATATCTTAGGTAATATATTTTCTTCGCCGTTTTCTTCTTTTTTTCTCATGTGTCTTCGCCGTTTACAATAGCTGTACATGTAATTGTCTTCTCGACGTCGTTTTAATACACATTGGTAAAACCTTTCTTTTATTCAGAATTACAATGAATTGACTTCAGAGATCAATTGAGCTGAGATGACCAAGAGTCTCACTGAACCACACTCAAGGGCTCCCTTCGGCTTGGATGTGCGGTGGTGTGAGAGGCTCTTCCTTATTAATTACCGTCAAGTGGTCTCGGCCGAATTGGCATCGTCATTCTAGGATATTTCTTGCCTCAATTAATTTCATTACTGTTACTGAACAAGAGTATTGTTTCAATAACATAATTTGAGTTGACAGGATAACGCATTTATATTGGATTTATTTACCATCTATCTCCTAGATTTGTATTTATAGTTTATAGCTGTGTTCCTTTCCTATTACTCCCGCTGTTTGCAATCTTGAAGTGAATATTTTCAAAAATGTCTTCTCTAGCTTAATTTTCACGCTATTATGGAGAGGCTGATATAGGAGAGGTCCACAGAGCTCCGTTCACCCTGCCTTTCTCGACAAAAATAATAAATTTCTATAATTTATAAAACCGCGAGTTACATCATACATGTGAATCAAATAACGTGTGTCAGGCCTGTTTAAGTTTCCTGACAATGCCAGCGCTGATCAGGAAAGTTACCCCGCAAAGTCCCTCGCGCGGGATATTCAATAAATCGACCTAAAGGTTACCCGCTGACGTCGTCTGCATATTACAGTCGCGTCCTCGCCCGTGGTCGATGGTAGCTTCTTCGTGTCTTAAATGCCAGCGCCGCAGCCTCGCTGCACTTTACCTTGCTGTGTACGAGCAGCCATCCTCTGCGCATTTATTTGCATTGCGGTTCTTGCTTCTCAGTGAACTTTTCATTGGTGCAATTTGTTTTATATATATGAGGCAATCAACTTTTAGAGCCCGCGTATTCTCACTTTTTCGGTCGAAAATAAACAATGTGTACTTTTAATAGAAGTGTCAAATATTTCTATAGTTACATGACAATTAATTCGAATTGCTAATAGCCTAAAATAAATAGGTCTTTTCAGTGTACTTAGTTACTTTATCAGGTGCACTTTTTTTCTTTGTAAATTATATTTTTGGGTTTTTGAAATGCAATTAAAATCTTACGTTATAATGTGAAAATGATCTTTGACAGTACATTGCAAGTTAATTTAAAAAGTGTACTCTCAGCCTATAACCGCGAATTAGATAAGTATTCAATAGCCTAATCCGGCCGCCATCCATCATCCGTTCCAAACGAATTCTGCCTGTTTCTAAGGGGAAAATCGCTTTGATTGGCTTATTAAGGAGATTTAAAATCGTTACCCCCGATGAAGTGGTTCAGCCAGAGCCATAACGAGCGCTGCTGGTCGAGGACATAAAAATGCTACAAAAAACCGGCAGAGGCGAATCGGCGCTGGACAATTTCAATTGCGTTCTAGGGCCGGGGTTATACAAATGTAAGGAGTTGAATGCAGAGGACATTGCAGAGCTTCGAGTGAGTTTGCCGCGGATATGTAGCGACGTCTCCAATATTGTTGTGACCATTTGTGTGCACCTGAATATGCTCTCTGTGAAGCGTCGGTGGTCTGCTGGTCTTACGGCCTCGAGAATATTTTTTTGCCACTTGTAAATTGTGTGCTTTACTATGTTCGGCTTAAGTCTCAAACTGGTAGTATCTCGATGCCATGTAATTTGATGCAACTGCCACGATCAAGTGCTATATATTGAATTTGCGATTTTCTGCTAGTAAATGTGTCGTTCCCTTGAATGTTATAGATAAACACCTGAAATTAATTAACCCCACAAGT
Source organism: Hyalella azteca (assembly GCF_000764305.2). NCBI lineage: Eukaryota > Metazoa > Arthropoda > Malacostraca > Amphipoda > Hyalellidae > Hyalella > Hyalella azteca. Next base: position 80,138 of record NW_025942204.1, read on the forward strand.
GGCACGTTTTATTCATTCAGTTCATTTTGTTCAGTTCATTTTTTACGTTCACTGATTATAATTTTTGAAGTTCGGTCGTGTGACATCAATTTTGAAGTTCGGTCGTGTGACTACGTGTGACATCAAAATAATTGTTGTCTTCAGCTCTCATAATATTGTGAGTGCCGTAACTCCACGCGTGACTGGAAATATTCTCGAGGGAAGACTTGCTGTCAAAACACCTGGCTTGTTCACAGCAGTGGAAGATTTTGTGCAGAGGCGGCCGTAGGTTTTCTCAGCTTGTTCCTTGCACACACACACGCAAGTCGATGGCAAGCAAAGCCTGACACAATATCGTATATCGGCAAACACAAGCGTTAAAGCTTAAATCCCCTGCTGCCCTTCCTGAGCTGCAGCAAGACGTCGGCGTAGCTCTCCTTGAAGGTTCCAGTTTAAATTTTAGGTGCGACTGCATCTTCGTGTTAGTGTGATACTTATGCTTCAATTTAATTACTTACTTCAAATGTGTTGCGAGCGTATATAAAATTATATAAAATTATTAAAGCCGGAAGCATTTTTAAATCGCTGACATACTTATGCCTCCATCGAAAATAGGTATTTCAGCAAATGACGATTTGTTGGCCAATCACCATCGGTTAAAGCATTCACGCAAAACATATAGTTGCTGTAGAGTCAATTGTGTCAAGTAACAATTAAGTAGCATTTCTTCAGCTGAAAGGCCGGTCTTCTGTTGAAAACAATATGGTTTGATTGGTTTCATTTCAATTGTTCTTCGTCATCGTTCCAAGGGAGTTGACCTTCAAAGTTTTAGATATCATCATCGTTTGCCACTACCCTGGAGTTGGTACGTATCAGACTGGGTATGATTTATGTGGACTATCCTGGAGCTATAGTCGCTAGTTTGCTGCAAACTTCTGGGCATCGTTAGCTCGGTGCTCTGCCTTATGGCGGGTATGGCGAAGCATTGTTCGCGACGTCTAAACTTCCTATCGCTCGCGTTGGGTGCCCACAAATGTCGCAGGCTTTAATCAACCGCTCTTTTCATGTCTAAAAGTAAAATTATTCTGTATGAATGTTATCGCGTTTATGTTCGCTATGACTTGGTCGTCGAGAAAACAATCTAGAATGAAGGCAGCTGAAGAAAGAAAACTCTTCCATGGAAGTGTGATGACCACCACAACTCCAGTAATGCGTGGTGCCACATTCCATTGGTGGTGTTTGTATCACCGGCCGAGCGATGCTGATATCAGGTACGGGGCGTCAGGACGGTGTCAGCTGAGGTAATTAAGTGCGACTCTCGTGATAGAACATCGCTGTGCTGCTACTGAATCCTCCGTCACCTGAACGCTTGACTCAGCTGAATGTCGACCAATTTTCAGCAATAATGAACTTGCTAAACAGTGGCACGAAGAAGTAGAGTATCCTGGATACTCCGAAGTTACATCACGAAGTATCTCTGAGGCTTAGTTTGCTTAGGAACAATAGCCTGGTAAACTATTTGCGTATCTTTAGTCAGTTTTCACTAAAATGAGCTCGAGTGCTTGCCTCAAATACTAATAATATTCCAGGCGATGCCATTGAGACTTGCATTTCTCATGCAATGAACCTTTATAGTCATAGAGCGTCTTGCTTAGAAGAGTTTTTATGAGCGCGACGAGTGCTCCTCGTCTACTGATGAGCTTATAGAAGCAATAAAAATGCCATCTGTCAACGATATCTGCCTTAGGGAATTCTTATATTTAACTTCGTCAATTGGCTTTCAGCGTGTGAAAGATCATTTGAACACCAAAGGAACTAGTATTTTATGTATATTTTCTATAATACTTCCATTAGGGGATAAATTCGTTTTCAAATACCTATGAGGTAAAATTTTATCTGAAATTAAATTTATTCTGTGTTGGATGCAAATATGTCGGGAAAAATCTTGCGCCAACGCGTGTGTTATCGTTGATTTCCGAGGCCAAGAGACGTAGGTTTACTTTTTGTTTCAGTGCTGATAGAAACTTGCGCTGGATCTGAACGATAATTTCATTTCGTTTTTATGCTATTTTGATTCTAGTAGGTTATTTATCGACCTAAACTGTTCATACCTCACGTCTGCTACATCACTGTCATGCAGAAAAGCTATGCAATATTAAAATTCAATTTCAAACTCAAACGAATTAAGTTCCGTAATAATGCAGCTGTCTGTTCCCTTGGGTGCACCTCGATAGCCCATAAGACTAGTTCAATATAATTTCAAATACCAAACGCTCTGAACTGACATAATTATATGAGCTATCAAGCTTACCAAGTGGTCCAACTAACGCCAAGCCACAAAGGAGATCCGATGGATAGACCTCAAAATTGCATACAGACCCGTGAAGTGATCTTCACCTCACAGGTGATCAAGGCTTTTGAGGAAGTAGTGGCCAGGAGGCTTGTCCAGTATATGGAAGCAGCTGAACTCTATGATAATGAACACCATGGTTTCCGGCGAAATCGTTCCTGTTTGTCACAGTTATTGGAACACCATCAGATACCGGCACATATAGCGGTAGGAGGATGCGGGTAGAGAAGGCTTAGAATTCAAGAATGGAGGAGGCTTAAAGAGCGGGACGATTTTATGAGCTAAGAAGAAAAGATACAGACTCAGCACTGAGACATACGCAAACTCTGGACTGAGATATCTGCAGACTCGGTACTGAGACATCTACAGACTCAGCACTGGGACATATGCAGACGCAGCACGTATGACCTTATTATGAGTTTCGGAGTCAGTTCACTTCAAGTCTTCGATGGGCAGGTCGCCCCACCCGCGGGTCGCGGATGTAACGTTGGACGTGTTCCCTCTACCTGACTCCTTTGGGACAGCTGATAAAAGATGCTATTGCTTGTCACTTGCTGAGGATAGTTTCCCATAAATGGTCGATCCAAGACTTATAACTTGTTCAGTCGTCTCTCGAATGTCGCAAAACCTAACGCCAAGCCACAAAGGAAATCCAATGGACAGACCTCAAAATTGCATACAGACCCGTGAAGTGATCTTCACCTCACAGGTGATCAAGGCTTATGAGGAAGTAGTGGCCAGGAGGCTTGTCCAGTACATGGAAGCAGCTGAACTGTGTGATAATGAACACCATGGTTTCCGGCGAAATCGTTCCTGTTTGTCTCAGTTATTGGAACACCATTATAGATACCGGCACATACAGCGGTAGGAGGATACGGGTAGAGAAGGCTTAGAATTCTAGAATGGAGGAGGCTTAAAGAGCGGGACGATTTTATGAGCTAAGAAGAAAAGATACAGACTCAGCACTGAGACATACGCAATATCTGGGCTGAGACATCTGCAGACTCGGCACTGAGACATCTACAGACTCAGCACTGAGACATCTACAGACTCAGCACTGAGACATCTACACACTCAGCACTGGGACATATGCAGACACAGCACGTATGACCTTATGATGAGTTTAGGAGTCAGTTCACGGTCACGCTGATGCGCAGCGTTCGTAGACCTCCGTCTTCAAGTCTTCGATGGGCAGGTCGCCCCGCCCGCGGGTCGCGGATGTAACGTTGGCCGTATTCCCTCTACCTGACTCCTTTGGGACAGCTGATGAAAGATGCTATTGCTTGTCACTTGCTGAGGATAGTTTCCCATAAATGGTCGATTCAAGACTTATAACTTGTTCAGTCGTCTCTCGAATGTCGCAAAGGTGAACTCCCCTCCTCTCAGCATCTTTAGCAAGGCATTTAACAGCCTCCGTCCTACCACGGACAGTGATCACCCACGAAGGGTCTGTACTCTGGCCGCAGCTCGGTTATTAAATGGAGGAATCCTGCAGTCTCCTCCTTTCGTTGTAATGTCACTATTTTGGAGGTCTTACTTACATAGTTGGGAGCCAGTCCGGTTATCATCTTTCAAGTGTATAGTGTAATATATCTCTCTCTTCTTCTCTCCAATGAGTACAGTCCCCGGTGTTTCAACCTGCTCCAGTAGTTCAGCTCCAGCTTCCTAAAACCGCTGATCCTGGACGTGAAGGTACGCTGGACTGACTCCAGTTAGGCACCGCGCCCGCCTTGAGCGGCGCCAAAGCTGGCGGCAGTACTTAAGATTGGGGAAAATGAGGCTCTGAAGAGTGTAATCATTGGCGCTGCTTCTATCGTTCGAACTTTCCGCTGGATTCACTCCATCCGTTATCTGCCTCGCGCAACTATTTCGTTGATGTGGTCAACGAATGTGGCTTCGGCATTCATCGACACTCCGAGATCTCGAAAAAGTTGCTTCTCCTTAATTTCTGTGCCATCCGATGCCAAGTAGCGTTGTAGCATCCCGGTCTCTGTGCCGACTCACATGATGGTGCTCCATGCATATAGTGTCACTCCATGTTTTGGTCTCATCTCATGTGTGCATTTTCATCATCCAAATCCAATGTCTCTTATATCCAACTGCTACTCCTCCGTCTCATTTTCACATGTTTTCTCAGAAGACGTTATCCTTACCCTCCCATTGTACTACCGCTTCATTCGTTTCTTCCCCTAATCCCTTCCTCCCTCAAGGGAAGACCGGCACAGAACCCGCGTCGGCAAAGAGGAGATTCTCTTTATATTTGCGTGAGCTCACGAATGCACCGCCTTAAACGGATCAAGTGCGCGGATCAATCCGCTGGATCGGTGTGATTGCCGCTTGCAAAAATTACTTTGCGTTTCACCCGTGCTCAAATGGCGGATCAGAGGTGAGCGTCTGCAGAGTCCGCTGAAATGCTTTTATGTGCGAATTGGATCCGACGTGAGCTCAGAATTTGCAGGAAGCAACATGAAGAGGAGAAGCGTTTTAATTCAATAAATAAGTATTTTAATGTAACTAAAATGAGTTTTTTAATTCGAAATTTTCATGGAGCGGAATATTTCAGGTTGTAAATGTTGGAATATTAATGGTTACAAGGTTTGTCAAAATTTATTGTGGTGAAGGTGGTCACAACCTAAATATATGGGTTAGCTATTCTTTCGAATGCGCTTTAAAAATTGCACCTTATTATATGTATGTAATAATTATAGAAAATGCCCCGAAAGTGTTTAAAAGAAGTGAACTATTATAATCTCAACGCGATGAAATTTAATGTTGTGATTAAAGACGTGAACGTGAGATGTTAATTAAATGTTTTAGGAACTATGTTAAAATATTTCTATTCAAGTACGGTTGCTCCCTATCCATTTTTACCTAAAGATTCGATGCAGTCAGACTTTGTAGCTTATTGCGTTATTACACTCCAGCAATGTTCCAAATCTTTCATTGATATTTATAGTGTTTGAACCAAATTTTTGTTAAAAAAAAGCAGGTTAAGCAACCAAAGAGCAGGTTGCTTTAATAATGTTAATAGCGGGGAGGTTAATAATAATATTGTGAAAAATATCTTAATAAAAATAATTTTATGAAGAGTTAGTTATAATAATATTATTAATTGAATACTATTATTATGAATAATAATAATAATAATGGTATGAAGAAAATTGTTTCAACTAAAAAATCGTGCTATTAAGTTGCAATGGAATAAATAAAAAAAATTATAAACGAATTACATGGAAAATTTCGTTATTTTCAATAATACTGTCGATATCTATATGTTCACCCCTAGAGATTTAACCCATGAAATTTAATGCTTTAGCAATAAAAGTACATTTTGTGTTCCCATGACACCTTAAAAACATCGATATTTCTCAGAACTTGGTCAAAAAACTATTGATCATGGAAGGATGGCGGTGAAACCACGAGATATTTTACATTATTGAGATTGAGTCGCAAGCTACTGTCTTGATATAATCGGTTTGGCATCGTCTTCACATCAAGAACCATTACATTAATCTACCATCAATTGTTAAATTTCAACGAAGTTTCTTCGCAATTTTTTATTTCTCGTTGTCATTAAAATAGATTTAATTAGTTTTTCATAGTTTGTGTGGATCAATTTTATCACTCTTTGCTCCTATGAGTGTTGTCTTGTCGGTTGTTTTATTCTGCACGCTGCATCACCGCAGTCAAATGAGCGGCCGTGTTGTGCTGTGGGCGGATGGCTTCCTGTTCACCACAAAGTGTCGGCGTCTGTTGTCATCAGTTTGCCCTCTGCGTTCTCTGTAATTAGCGTGCCCTCACGTTTGCTATAAGATGTGAATGAGACCTGAACGATTTTGTACATTAACGGTATTTTATTAGTTTTGACCATGTGACCTCGTAAGAAAAACTCAAGTTTCTCATTACCTTTGCTTCGTGTGCTGCAGTTAAACACTCGCTTGCCATCTTGAAACTAAAACCTCTTCTGATTATTTCAATTCTCAACATTTCAGTGTTTTTCTTTTATTTTTAGCTGTCAGAGATGTTAGCTTTCAACCCTTCAGTGATTTTGGTTTTCAGCTTATGTGCTATGCTGGTTTTCAGATATTCAGTCATATTGTATTTCAGCTCTTTCGTGATGCTTGTTTTCAGCTGTTCAGCGATGTTGGTTTTCAGCTCTTGAGAGCAGTTCAGAGTACATGTACTTCACTCTCTTATGTTCAAGTCTCATGCGTATGCAATAGCTTAAGGCTATTAACAACAACTCGATAAGAATGTGTAGCGCCTGCGCACGTCGTGTGTTCAGGGCGTCGTGTTTACTTTGGCGTAAACTTTGCACTCGGCACACGGTAGCTCATCAAAGGCTTATGCTTGCCTCCTGCCTGCTATTGTTTGTTGCTGCAGGAATATTGAGATACGGGGAAAATGGTGCACTTTTTAGGGCTTGATCCGCGAATCATAAAAATAATTCATAAAAAACATAGTGTGTAATGTACAAAATTTGTCCCGAATTTTTATTGCTAAATCTGCATGAGCGCATGAGTCTAAGTGTAATTACTTCTTGTATAAATACGTTTAATCTCTAAGAATATCCTCATTCATGTGAATAGTCATGTGAAATGTATTTGTGTATTTATCTGAAATTTCTTATTGCACTACATTTAACATTCATTGCGATAAATGTGTTGGGAGCTTGAGATGCCATGCAGTGTTAAATAACCAACTCAATAACTTAGCCTCTGGCTTGCATTGTTTCCAAGCAATGGCAATAATAGTTGTAATTAACATTATAAATATATTAAAATATATAGGTATATAATATAGGATTATAGCTCGGAAAATTTACAGTGAAAATGTGCAAAAGGAATATAGAAATATTACAGCCGTTTGCTGCAAAATAAGGAACGTGAGAAGACTGCTAGTGCAGAGCAGACCACGCTGCAGACTGCTAGTGCAGAGCAGACCACGCTGAAGACTGCTAGTGCAGAGCAGACCAAGATGAGGGCTGCGCCTGCAGAGCAGACCACGCTGAAGACTGCCCCTGCAGAGCAGACCACGCTGAGGGCTGCCGTTGCAGAGCAGACCACGCTGAGGGCTGCCCCTGCACGGCAGACCGGTCAAAGCCCGCCTTGCCCCGTGGTCTGCTTATACTTGCTCATGTGCAATTGTGCCTATAAAGCCAAATACTGATCACTTTATACTGCATGACTCTTCTCTCGTTTCGTTAATTGGTTGCTAGCATTTGTTTTTATGCACTCGAAGGCAAACTCGGACTTCTTTACAACTCTTTTATCATATTCAGTAGTTAATGATCAACCGTTGGTAGAGAATGTGACGAAAAGCTCCTGGAGCTACCGTTATTTATTACATTAAAAGGTCACGAAACATTTCTAAGTTGAGCGCTACCAGCAGCTCACTTTTTTCTCTGTTTCGTTGCTACTGCGCAGCGCACGTTGCTGAGGCGTGCGCAGCGCACGTTGCTGAGGCGTGCGCAGCGCACGTTGCTGAGGCGTGCGCATCACACGTTGCTGAGGCGTGCGCAGCATAGAAATATTACAGCCGTTTGCTGCAAAATAAGGAACGTGAGAAGAAAGTTGACGACATGGCTGCTGATATGAGGAGACGACAGAGCAGACCACACTGAAGACTGCTAGTGCAGAGCAGACCCCGCTGAGGGTTGCCTCTGCAGAGCAGACCACGCTGAGGGCTGCCCCTGCAGAGCAGACCACGCTGAGGACTGCCCCTGCAGAGCAGACCACGATAAGGGCTGCCCCTGAGGCGCGCGCAACACACGTTGCTGAGGCGCGCGCATCACGCGTTGCTGAGGCGTGCACATCACGCGTTGCTGAGGCGTGCGCATCACACGTTGCTGAGGCGTGCGCAGCGCACGTTGCTGAGGCGTGCGCATCACGCGTTGCTGAGGCGTGCACATCACGCGTTGCTGAGGCGTGCGCATCACGCGTGGCTGACGCATGTTTACGCTGCGCTGTCGTGTACGTGGGCAGCGAGAGCGGCGCTAGCTGTGTTCCGTGGCGCTCGTGTAGCCGTCAAAGACATCCGTCAATAATCGTCTGCAAAACAGACACATCCGCAGACTGTCTACACGCCTTGCCAACTCGCCCTGAACTGTCTTGTCGCTGTTAGACTAGTTCCTTATTTCTTCCCTTGTTCGGTCGCCATGAGGTGAGAAAATATTATAAATTATTGTATTTATTATTTTATAATTATTGAAATTGAATAATAACTGATCTGTGTAGAAAGAGTGGTTCAAAGCTTGATTAGTTCAGAAGTTTGACTGGGTATTAAAATATGCTTCAATATGAATTTAAGTGAACTTTTGATTGGTTTCATTAATAAGACTTCATTTTGATTATATTATAGATGATGGGAGTTCTTTATTTCTCTGATACCTTCGTCGTAATTCTGAGGAACAGATATCCTTCATTACGAGCTTTCGAATAAAAACGGGACCCCGCTCATAAAAAAATTACTTCCCAAAATTATCGGCTAAACCTTTAACGCGTTGTTAACCTGCTCCGCTAAGTTAATCTGTTACTCTTAGTTAACCGGCTAAGCCGGCTTATAAATACGTATATGCCACGTATATAACAACCTCCCGAAGTGTTAACAATTGGTATTAAGTAAGCATGATTCGTAAATTGAACTGTTTGGGCCCAACTCCGCAGATTAATTGCGTTCATCAGAGTTTTGATTATTATGGATCTGAATTATTTCTTCAGAGAATGAAACGAATTAAGTTTACATACATTATCATATCATTTATAACGAATTCATTTTACATACATTATCATATCATTTATATTTTAATGAACTTAGTATTAATTTTCATTATTGATCTCACCCCGTGGACAGCCAACCTAGCTTTCCCTGCTCGCAATTTCGCCATCACGTTCATAATCTGATGACTTAGCCTCGCAAATTGCCATTTTAGATGCACATTGCCTCGTTAGTGGTCGCGATCAACGGCTGATGGAACTGCATCGTTTCTTGGTGCTTCTGCTGCCCCATTTTCTAGACATCGTTGCCATGTTTCTGCTCACATGTTTAATTGTCGCTTCAGTTTTTGAGTTTTTTGCTTCAGAATGAGTATGGTGATCCTATTACAAATCTTCAACATGAAATTTACTCCCGTCCGTATCGCATCTGATAAACGTTCAAGATTTAGAATATTTTTTTTATTTCACGGACATTCTTCTTATCAGAATACGACTTTCCATATTTTTTAATGCAGATTTCGCATTAGAATACTTTTACGCATTTTTCTTTTGACTAAGCGTCATTTTTAATCAAATTTAATGGTAATTTTGACTGGAATTCAACGCTGCACTCAAATGTTTTTGGAACCCAAAACGTTTCGTGTTTATACTGCAAGAATATACGACCTTAATTTCATTTTGTATGACTGGTTCAATTAACGTATTTTCTTAGAGATGAAAGTTTCAGACTAGAATTTTGTGCGCGTGAAATGTATCCACAAAAATATCCTTAACGCTGCCATGCTAATTGTGTGTGATTAACTAGTTATCGCAATTTTGAATGCGGTATCATAATAGTCTGGACTTGAAGTACCGGAAGTGGAAGCTAACACCTTAAAGTCACTGTCAGAGACCAGTTGCTTTCGTATGTGTTATACATACCATGCTATGCGTGCTGAATTTAAGTTTTTGCGCACAAGTTTATCGCTTTATAGTTAATTTCCGGCAAGTTTGGTGTTTACCCAAATCAAGAAATTCATGTCGAAGCGATACAGTGAGGTTGCTCCCTAGCGCGATAGTAGGAACGTAGAATATTGCTCTTTTCCATACTTTGGCCCTGTGTCCGAAGCTATATCGAGGAATCGAAAGTCTTGTACAATAAATACTCCCCAAATGTCAATCTTCAAGTTGGGTTGGTAAACAATTCAAAATCGGTTCTTTCTTTAGATACAAAGATATGCTCACTGTTAAAATGCGATCGTCCCTAGTTTATCAATATTGTTGTGCACGATGTGCATCTGCGTACGTCGGGATGACGTCACGCAATCTTTATTCTAGGGTCGCTGAACATAAGGGCAGAAGTTGTAGGACTGGGCATTTACTATTGCGCCCTCCTCATTCGGCTGTGCACACTCACGCCGAACAGCGTAATGATTAAGTATCTGACAGTGACTTTCAGGTGTTAGCTTCCACTTCCGGTACTTCAGATCTGCGTATTTTAGAACCTTGTAAATTTCTAAACTTATGCCCGGTTTTATTTCAGCCTTCAGCTCATATCCCTTTGAGATTGTTAATAGATAGCTTTTGCTGTTATTTCTCATGTGTGCTTTGTCTAAATTGTTTCAAATTTGCAAATTTAAATTTAAATTTCGGTGCCGTGACTTTCAACTGGACTAACTTGTGATTTTATGTGCATTCTATAATCTTTGAACTGACGATGGAGCTGGACTCCCAAACGTTTTCTGAAAAATATGATGCACTTCTGTGGATTTCTTTTGCTTTTAAATTTCTAGTGAATTTGCGATTCAAGCAAACAAGTGACATCGATAATGAGGACTTGTGTGGTATCTTCATGCATATGTGGTATCTTCATGCATATGTGATGTCATCATGCGTATGTGGTGTCATCATGCATATGTGATGTCATCATGCATATGTGGTGTCATCATGCATATGTGATGTCATCATGCATATGTGATGTCATCTTAACAATTGTTGAGCCAATACAAAATTCCACTATATATAGTTAACCTGCCTCAATCATATCCTATTGTAAAATTAGTATTTTTAATTTTTGCAGCTCATGACCTTCAGCAATTTACTTCGCTATTTACTACTAATAGTAATTAGTAGGTTCATCCCTATCACATAAACTTAACTTCACTCTACCTATTTCATTTGTTCCTAAGAAATGCTTTATATTTTTCCCAGGTGGTCGCAGTAATTAATAAGTTCGTCCCTATCACATATACATAATTTCACCCCACCTATTGAATTTGTTTTTAAGAAATGCTTTATATTTTCTTACGCAGGCGGTCGCAGTAATTAATAAGTTCGTCCCTATCACATAAACGTAATTTCACTCCGCCTATAGCATTTATTCTCAAGAAATGCTTTTTTTCCGCAGGCAGTCGCAGTAATTATTAAGTTTATCCCTATCGCATAAACGTAATTTCACTCCACCTATCGCATTTGTTCTCAATAAATGCTTTATATTTTGCGCAGGCGGTCGCAGAGCGTTCAGCGAGTTCCTGAAGTGCGAGTACTCGGAAGAGAACATCCTCTTCTGGCAGGCCTGCGAGGACCTCAAACTCGAGACCAACCCTGCCGTCGTCGAGGAGAAGGCCCGCCTCATATATGAGGATTATATTAGTATATTGTCACCTAAGGAGGTGAGGATTATATTAGTATATTGTCGCCTAAGGAGGTGAGGATTATATTATTATATTGTCGCCTAAGGAGGTGAGGATTATATTAGTATATTGTCTCCTAAGGAGGTGAGGATTATATTAGTATATTGTCTCCTAAGGAGGTGAGGATTATATTAGTATATTGTCTCCAAAGGAGGTGAGGATATGTACTCTTGCTCTGTACGTAATAGCTATAGAATGTCATCTATTTACCCTGATATATATTAACAATTTTTCTTCTTGGTCATTTTCTGAGTTATTATTTGCTTCGTAACTTTTGTTTGTCCAAAAGTTGAAAATGTTGAACGTTACGTAAGGTGACACCCTTTTAATTATAACTTTCAATATGAAGTATGTTTTGCGACTTCGAGCATATCCAGGAATACATTATACAGAAATACATTTAATGGTTTCGAGGATATCCTGAAATTTTCCGAACGATTTGGTAGTCGCGGTGAGAGACAACCTGGTCGTTCTTCAGGGCGTCAAATGGTCGGTTGCGGCGGTTTTGTAGGCGTGTGAAGGACGTGTTTAGGATGGAACATTGACGGGATTTGAACGTGTTCAGAACGTGATTTGGACGTATAGTGAGGAAATTTGGTAGACGTACTTGTGACGTGTTAGAGACGTGTTGTGGACGTACTTGTGACGTGCTAGAGAGAGACGTGTTGCGGCCGTACTTGTGACGTGTTGTGGACAAGATTAAATATTATGAAGCTACCATGCCTCTGTTATCGACGGCTGCATGGAGACCTCATTGAAGTATACAAGTATACTCATGGTATATACAAGGTCTCAGAAGGATTACTAGAATTTGAAACAAGAACCAACACCAGGGGTAACGGCTATAAACTAAAAACACGGCGCTGCAACTTGTCCACGCGACAACATTTCTTCTCGCTTCGTGTCACCGACATGTGGAACAGCCTCCCCGATGACATCGTTGGCGCTCCGAGTATAAACTATAAACGTGTTCAAGAACAGAGTAGTTAAAGCTATGGAAAAATATATGTTCAGACTTTGAATGCCTAGCATCATATCGAACCCGGCGGAAGTATAGTAGCTATTTCAAACTATCGTCAGTTTGAAAAGATCTGGTCGAAGGACCTGTTTTTAGATCTCCTGTGCACAAGTCCAGAAAAGTACAAGAATCGACCACAGTCCACATCGAGCCTATTCTTCAGCGCAGACATCACTATGATATGATATGATTCCAAACATCACAATGCTCACTCAGATAACAATACGGCAAGCAGCGGTAGCGACAGACGTTTAGATGTACTCGTGCATTCAATTTTTATTAAAACAAATCGTAAAGCAATCTGATCAAAGTCTAACCAATACAAACGGCTCGTGTATGTGGTGTATTTTTGCGCATGGCTAAAAACCTACAAGCCAATGAATATCACGAGTGTCCTTCACCGCATACCTTCGACGGACGATACTTCAGCTCGCGCCATCACCAGCAACTTCCATTTCCGTAAAGCAATCGGTATTTCGTCGGCGTATTCGTTGCATTTGCATTTTTCTCGCTCGATGGAGGCTCGATTTCCTGTCGCTGAGCAGCGAGCGACTCTCTTCACAGGCGTCCGAGAGACCGAGCTCTCTTCGAGCCCTCGACCTACTTCCTTGCTAGCGTCCATTTACTGCCACCTCGCCATTGTTATTTAGGCTATTGCTTTTATTAGGTTGTTTCTTCCATTTTTGGCTACATATTTTTGGATTCTGGTTGGTATTTTTTGCGATGTACGAAATTTGGTCTTGGCGTTTGCATTACTGTATAATCGATTTCACATTTTAATTAACAAGCATTCATTCTATCAGTGGTTACACTTGAACTTAACCTGCATCTTCAATTTTTCGGATATCTCACCGCCGTGATCGAATTTTCACTAAAAAACTGGATCATCTTATTATTGTTTTATTTCTGAGAGACTTGTGCACAACCAAGCCATTGTAGTACTCCACTGCAGATCTCATTGGTCAGGGATTGGTTGATTTTAGTTGCACTGGCATCGCTCGTACAGTATGAGTGACCGACCACTGGTGTACGTATTTCTGTTCAGGATCTCCCGTGCATTGCACTTTTTGAACCATTTCACTTTTCAGATCCACATTTTCTTTCATATTTTTCAATCACAATGAAAGGCGACTGGTGCTTCTTTTTCACCAGCAAAGTCCACAGCTGTTGGCGATTTGGCGCAACATGTTTGATTTTTTTTTTTTGCTTTTAGACCGCGATGAAACCCAGGAGTGCAATACATAGCGAAATTAAATATTTGATATAAAAAAGAAAATGCCATTAAAGTTCATCATGTTTTTGAAAATGTTCCGCATTGCGCTCCATCACAAGTTCCATACTACAACGAAATTTACGAGTACACTAAATTATTAATTTGTAAGTTTATCAAAATGGTGTCTTCCGATTTCCTGAAATTATTGTGAATCAGATCTCCAAAGCTTCTAAGTTAAAACTTTTTGAATTTTTGTCAGTGGACATTGTCTTTATTATTACAATTTAGATTAGTTCCTCTTTAAGCAATCAAGTTTTGTTGATTCTAATTACTATGTTGTTATTTATTTTTCGTTCCAGTTGCTTTTTAAAATATCACCTCTCATTTGTACTATTTCGTGCATGTAGTTTTTTCTCTTAATACTTGTATTCTTTCTGAATTTATTTTTTCTCGCCATTTTACTCCACGTGCATTTCATTTCGTTGGCTATTTGTGGTTCGTTTGTCATTTTTAAAAACACGTTTGTCGCCTCAGAGTGCAAGAGATTTTTCGAGTTGCGTGCCTTTTTACTGCATCAAAGTTACTTAGCACTCGAGGTCTTGACTCTCACAAAGGAGATAATTAAAGCATAAAAGACGCGTAATTAGGTGAGGACGGTGACAGCGCTGGCCCTGCAACGTCTCGTCATCACGTGCACCCGCGTGGGCGGAAGAGGGAAGTGCAGCGTAGGGACAGAAAAGTTCGGGGATAAGAAGGGAAGGTAGGGTGAGGAAAAGAAAGGGTGGTAGGAAATGGCGGTAGTGGAAGGGAAGAGCGCTGGTGGTGACGCTGCTCCCAAACTTTTAAAGTTGAGGCCCCCAAACACTCAGGGGCGCCGACGCCAGACTCGCCCGCCTACTCAAAACCAGCGGTCAGCGCGCCCCAAAATTTAACCTCCCGCCATGTCGTGGACTCGGTAGCTACCGAACACTCGTCTTGCCGAGAACTTTTTATCATGACTTCCATGGTGGAATTTATTTATGTGTATAATATTTTATCGCTTTATTAAATGTTGTCCAAAGCTTTTTTCCGCCAAAATACAAAATGTTGAAGAATTCGAAGATGCATTGCGAAATTTTGTAATGGTAGAATTTTCTGTTGTGACTGAAGTTCTTTATACGTATAGAGTTTTGTAAAGTGCATTTTAATTCCCAATGCAGATCCACCTGATTTTTTTGTGAGTTTTTTATGTCAAGAGATAACACAATAATGTTTTCCTACCTAAGAGAATAATTTATTTCGTCTGACTCAATGAACTTTTCACTCTTTGTATAGGCTTCTGGTTAGCAGATGAATTAGTTGAAGAGTGAAATATTGATACGTGAACGATGCGGATCTACCTTTCGACTTCATGCTTTCCGAATTTCTTTTAGTTGAAGTTAGCTGTTCTATTTACAATCATGCGAGCATAAATGTAGTGTCACATAAACAACTTTATTATCTGCAGAATTTAATTTGAACCACTCTTGTTCTTTTGACGAACGCTCGTTAGGCAGCCGTGCAGTGCGTTTGTGGATGTGCCGAAATTTGTACTCCCAAGACGCAGGAAATGTGAGTGAGCAATGAGCGTGGGAGTGAGCAATGAGCGTGGGAGTGAGCAATGAGCGTGGGAGTGAGCAATGAGCGTAGGAGTGAGCAATGAGCGCGTGGGCGTGCTCGCTCGGAGAGTAATTTCTTCCACGAAGCTTCCGCCTTCGGACTCATTCTTTCCCTGAATGCCATGCTAATGGGTCTCATTCATTGCCCTCATTCATAGCCGTCATTCATAGCTCTCTTGAATCATCGTGAGTGGGAGGCAATCTTGGCGGTGATCTTGCCATGGATTCTTTTGACATGTGTTACCTCAGGCAGCGAAGTCCTTTTGTATATTGACCGGCCTCTTTTGTTGCCGCACGCGACGAGTCTCAGTATGGTAATTTTCCTCTGCAGGATCTTTCACTTCATCCTCTGGTGTTATTGACTGCGCAGTTATGGCTATGATGTATTCTGTGATGCAACCGTGCATTTTGTAGGTTCATGCCACACACGTGTCAGTTGCGTGCGGCTTGATCAAGATGTTTGTGGGCGGAATTGAGTTCTAAAAATGAATCTGTTTTACCTACTTCTGAAATTGAATTTGTATTTTGCCTACTTCTCAAAGTCAATACCAATATCCTGAAAAGCTACGATTAAAAGAAATCCTACAGGAATCGTGCTCGTGTTGGAAGATAGTTAAGTTGGGTCAATTAATAATTTTTTTGAAAAAAGACAAATATATTATTTTAATTTTGTTATATATTTAATGTTATGACAAGCTCATTGAACTGAGGCCTAACAGAACTTAGGTAAATTTCAAGTACCGTGTCTAGAAGAAATATTTTCATGAATTAGAAGTGCGCAAAATGAACATTGTCTCGAAATCGAACAGAAAAGCATTTTCTATTCATTCTTAAAACTTCAAGAAGCCAATTATTTCCGAACGCTCGTCCATACCATGCTTCATGTTTGTTCCTTTTATACGCATAGCGTCAATATGAGCTGGAGGAAAGTCTCGATATCTGCGATGATGTTACCGCGTTTGGCTGGTAACCTGAGATGCATGGCGCCGGGTGCCTGCAATCCTTTGTCTTGCTGGGCGCTGAAAGTAGTTTTGGTTGTCTGGCGATCGGGTCTGTGTGATCTCTTCAGCTCGCTGCACTGTTAGAAAAATTAACGTTAACGATATTGCCGGCATTTCAGTGGCCGGTCGGCACGTGAAAAGAAAAACCGTGTCGCCGTTTTTATTCTAATTTAAGACAAGAAATCCGTAAAACATCTGATAAAAACGGAGAAACAGTTTATTTTCACGGAGCGACCGCGGCCGCTAGAATGCCAGTGGGACCGTTTCTCACCGTTTTTTCTAACAGTGTGAATTCAAGCTTTGGGTTGAGGCCGACCTCAACCTACAGAGGTCCACCTCAACCTCCCTGGCGTTTTCAGCCAATTATTATTTCAGTTTGCCGACCAAGTATTCATGAGTACATGTAGTAAATAAATATATCATTCATCTATACATCTGTTATTGTAAAGACCTAATTCATAATGTAGTGATGTAGTTCGTGGCAATTAAGTAAATTGATTACTTGATAACTAGCCCTACATTCGTAGATAATATTTTTGATTCCTTTTTATTCGCAATTTTTTATTCGCAATTTTGCAGGCTTATAATAGTCATTTAAGTATGTATACGTGGTTTTTGTTCAGTGCTGGCAACTCGTGAAATGAAAAGGACAATAATTTTTCGTTGCGACGTTATCGAATTGCGCAACAATACGCTGGGAGCTTAGCAATTCTTATCGCGAGTGTGAACCTGAGCTAGCGTTGCAAAACACCCTCACGCCTCCGTTGAATTAATTACTTGTTTTTTAAAGAAATAACTGCAAGTTCTTCTTGGATTAGATTTTTTTATTGTAATTGAAAATGCATCTTCATAGTTTTTCCCTCCCTAAAAGTTTGTTTCCAATTATTAGGATAACAAAATCCTGCGCTAGTCTAATGAATATAATTGCTGGATTAGAAATTTCTGGAAACAAAATTATTTTTAGTCATTGTAATTTATGAACTCCAGTTTCAAAACACTATTGACATTAATACAGAAACGGTTTAGGAATTCCTATCCAGATTGTTGTTGCTCTAATCCTTCCACTTTTCCTCGTGTTTGAAGAAACAATTCGTCTTGCAAGCCCTGTTCCTGTACTCAGAGAAATTAATGAGATTTGTCCAAATAATGATGAACTTTTTGAATTTATTTGGATCATTCTCATCAAGTTGACCCCAACGTAATGGCACAGCAGTGCTACATGATCAGTGCTGCCCGAAGAAAGTGTCACCATTTGGACAATTTGACTCGATATTTTTATTTGTGTGGACCGCCGCTGGTCATGACGCACTCCATTTCCATTCATCGAAGCCCAAGATTTTTTCGTTAGTTTTGCATAACTTTTCTTAGCGAGCCGGCGCATTGTGTTACCTCCGATCTGTTTGGTTAGTTTTATCCATTAACCTCGAGTTGTTAGTGTGTGATCCGGCTCGCTATTTGTTCATTTTTTTTCATTCTATTGAAATTCAGCGCAAGTGTAAATTAAAGAAGTTAATGAAAACTATAGAACGCCAAACGATGTAGTTGAACAGCAGCCAGTTAATTAAAGAACAGTAACCGTAGTTGTGGTTCGCACTGCAGGGAAAATTGGCTGTTGTCAGAAAAAGTACAGAAATCAAAGAGTGAATATGAATATAACAGTATTTAATTCATAGGAATAAGTCACACTAACGCAAAAAATCGCGGGTTACAGAATAAAATAATGTAGTGGCAG
Organism: Hyalella azteca; assembly: GCF_000764305.2. Lineage (NCBI taxonomy): Eukaryota > Metazoa > Arthropoda > Malacostraca > Amphipoda > Hyalellidae > Hyalella > Hyalella azteca. The sequence continues at coordinate 98,456 of NW_025942204.1, forward strand.
GTGACAAATGATGAAGCAAGCTGATCGACAGGTTTGCTGGTCAAGCTGCACGTTACGGAGATGGGGAGGATTCTTATCTGGATAAAGTACCTAGATGAGAAGTTAGAACCTATCTTCAAAGTCAATTCAAGATGTAAGACAGTCTGTTTCAGTAAGAAGAACAAATAAATTACGAATACCAATTGCGAAATTATCAAAATAACTAACCTATTTGTTTCCGTTGAGGAACCCTAGACAAGAGTTCTCATGTAGAGAACTATAAGAAAGAAAATAAAGAAAACAGTAATAGGAGTGTTCGCTCCGTGTTTCTTTAACACTAGTCCGTGTTACCTTGATTGAATGAGGGTTCTTCTAGCCCTCATTCGTGTTATTGAACGATCGTTCTTTTTCCCAAGTTTCATGTGAATTTTTTAACCCTCATTTTTACCATTCCTTCGATCCTCATTGATATAACATACTCATATTTGTTACCACATTAATAGTTTTGGTTATCACAATCTCATGTTTGAGGCTGCATTCTGAGTTATAAGTTTCCAACGCAGGTATGCCGCATTCTGAGTTAGTAGTTTCCAACGTAGGTATCACTGAACTCACGACCTCGTACACCTGTAAATGCCAGCACTCACGCCTCATTGCTGCCATACCCATTTGTGGTGTTACGGTGTAATGCTCCTTTATTAAAGGAGTGTAGTGCTAAACCTCTTTAAATGAAAGTGTTTAACGTTGGTTATGTTGCAGGTGTCGCTGGACTCGCGTGTGCGCGACATCGTACACCGGAACATGCGAGCGCCCACGCCCCACACCTTCGACGAGGCGCAGTCTCAGATCTACACTTTGATGCACCGCGACTCGTATCCTCGCTTCATCAATTCTTCCAGTTATAAAGAACTTGCTCAGTTGACCAGTAATTGCAGTAGCGCAGGCAGAAAAGAAAGCACCTCCAGAAAGGATAGTGCAACATAGCTTACCCATTTTACATCTTGTTTGATATCAGCTGACCTAACTTAAGATAACAGATGGTCTACATTGGCTCAGATGGAGCCGCTGGTCGTGGTCACGGCCATCAATGGACGCGTGCTTTATGAATTTCGAGGACGTCTGCATCGACGTCTTGCTTCTGTCAAATTTTTCTTCATTTGTCATTTAGTCGCTTCATTTTGTGCTAGTTTTGCCATTATTTGAGATGTTCAGAAATTGCCGTAGTGCTCTTTGAAAACTTGTGTTGAACGATTTTAACAATCGTTAGGCTCTTTTTGATAGTGAATTTTTCCCGGCTACTGCTTATTTATAAGCCATCAAGTAGACAAGCAAATGATATTACGATTGTTTATTCGAATTGTTAATGATTCAGATGAATTCGAAAATACTAATTGAGTCAAGGATACCAACATTCCAAACCAGTTGTCTTTTCGGTCATTATTCCGTCACCGTTAATGCCATTAATATCGTGATGGTTAATATTATTTACTTCAATGCCGTGACCATTGATGTCGTGACCATGAATTACCATGAGATGCACTGCCGACAGTTTGTCCACGCACTGCGAGAGTGTAACGAGTTGCTCGTGACGTACAGCTTTCGACAAAAAAAATACCCTCAACAAACTAATTGTTTCCCATACTTGTAAATACTCATCAAAATATTAGCCAAATTTATTAACCTGAATGTAAATTCTGGTAATATTACAAATTTCGAATTCGGTCGACATTTATAACAAGTTTTTATGTTGAAATTTCGAATTTTATTGAGTGATTTAAGAAGCTGTTTACAATTAATAAATTGATGGCCCAATAGCCTCGAAGTTTCCCAGTAAAAACGAGCAAATTTTCTTGAAAATCAGATCAAGTGACCTGAAGTGAGGCACATTTTTTTCCGCGCTCCTGCCGACTTATTCCTGTAGTCTAATAGTCCACTTAATGTCGTTCTCAAAAGACATACTAAAAAAAGTTATTTTCTAACACCCTCTCACTACTTATAAACTTTAAAATCCTGTCAAAGAAGCTGTACGTTACCAGCAAATCAGGTCAACTCTTGAGTTTGTGACAGCCTCGATCTTTCGATATCTCCATTTCTCTTGACGTCTTTATATTGTAATTATTGCAATGATTGTCTCAATGGTTGTTAAGTGATAGATGAGACGACATCTGCTAACGTTAGGCTCGTAAAAGTTCTGTTTACATCAATAAATTCGTAGCAAGTAGCACCCCGATGTTCTCCCTCATCACGTCTGTATTTATTACAACCCTCATTCCTATATACACTCAGAAAAATGAGTGAGACGTTGTCCAAACAGCGATGCACTCTCTGTTTATGTGCGGGTCATCCTCATACAGTTTGGTCCGGCATATAAGTGCGGTGTTTCAGTGCTACGTACCTGCAGAGAGTGTGTCACTTATTGAACAACATAACTCGTTCATTTATGTTATTATCCTACTTCAGCCTCCGAGACGAGACTGGTGATGTTCGGTCTCTTCATAATATCACTGAACACTCCTTCGCTTTATGCCTTTTTGCCTTCATGAACAGTTGCTTCACTTTATTTTCAGACGAATCTTCCTTCAAACCGAGCTTATGTGATGAACGAATTACTCGGTGAATCAATTTCTTTAATTAAATAATTTGCTAGAATGATTCTGGTTTCATGATAAATTTATGTATGATCTGTACAATATTTTTTTATTTCGTTGTAGTATTCAGTTATTAAATTATTCTCGTCGTTATTTAATGCTCTTCATTTATTTTTTCTCGTGCCCAAAGACGTCTAGGTTATTTTATAATTAATACTTTTCACGAGAAAGTAAATGAGAACTTTTAGATTTAAACCAGTCAGTTAGTTTTTTTTATAGTTCATTTACCTGACACATGATTCTATTTTATTGTTATGTCAATAGCTTCACTTATTTCCATGTACCCTCATTTATCTCAGACATTGCATCTCTACATCGACGCCATGCATCGTCTGAAAGAAGTCACGAGTCTCATGTGTGCTCCCATTGATGTTTACCAGCATTTCTTCAACATTTATTCCTACTCTCTCCCTTTGATGTTGACTAATCTTAGGCAAGCTAGAGTTTAACACACATTGAGATATTTACTGCATCATTGCCATGTCGCTGAGAGGTGCCAGCGTCTCAGCTCTAGTCACATTAGAAAAATAAAAGAAAACCCAATAAGTGTATTTTTGTAGAGAAGTTTCTATTACCAGTCACGTGTCGCCAGTCCTCTGGAACGGCTTGCCAGTTTTACAGGACGCTCTTCTCTTCTTTCATCAAGTGCAATACGTAAAATTTCGTTGCAATCATTCATTATTTTGATCACGTCACGAGAATTATTTTGGTCACGTTATTGCACAGAATTACGTATATTTTTGTTACATAACTGCTCGTATATATTCTATTCTGTTGACTGAGAATTATTCTGTGTATCATGAATTTTTTATCGGAATATTATTGTTTAGATGTACAAAGATGGCTGTTTTAATCTATCTTAGCGTTTATGACGACTAGCATTGAAATGTAATGACTTTATTAGATCATTAGTGACCACTTGCTGCTGTGTGGCTGTCAAAATTATTTCGTGAAGTTATAATTGCTTGTATTGCCATTAATTTGGTTAACATTCATTGTACAATGTACATTCACATATAATATTAACATGCACGTCTGAGGTTGTTTTATCATCGTTGTTTGGTTAAGGTAGAAATGAACTCGGTTATTGGAATACAATACCAGATGCAAAAGTTTTCTCATGTCATCACATTTCATTATTTTCGTCAATATGAAGCAAAACGACATTTACTTCCTCCAGATCCTCCAGAAACTTTTCCTGTATTTTTTTTAAACTCTACAGCCAAAAAACTGTCGCTTTATGAATTTTTTTCCACTTAACTGCATTGTTATACATTGTGGTAATGTGTGGTATTACTTGCATTTATATAATCTATGTCAAACCTAACTAAGTTTTGATAGTTTAAACTGGTGTGTATTTTTTCTCACCATCACGCTTGCGTTTTGATCTCTCCACATCTGAACACAATGCTGAGGTTTAGCGCAACAACTCTAAATTTAAATTTCTTTCTATGGGAACTTTTTTACGATGGTTTAAATGAAATGCGATGTTAAGTTAATGGTTTTATACATTAGTGTTGAGCGCAAGCTTGATGTGAGAGGGTAAGGTTGTCAGACTCTGGTATGGAGATAATACTTTTACTATTAATTTCATTGTTAATATTTCTGTAACCATAAGCGTGTTATGGAACAATTCCCTTAATTAAGCAACATTCAAAGTTTACTTAACACGCAATAATTTATTTTTATACGAAATTGCACGAAACTCCTTAAATCTTTTTCGAAAGCCTCTAATTTTTGGTCAGATTTTGGATTAAAATTTATAAGGTTTTGTGAAAAGATGTAGCTCAAATTATAGTTATTTTTTCACGGAACTCTTTCAAATTTTTTAGCATTTTAGTTTAGTTCGTTGCTTGAATTTTTTTGTGTGCTCATTTACTCATTTTGAAATGCCGCATAAATGTTCAATTTCGAATTTATCACACTTATTCATGTTACTTTCTAGTCAGGATTAATTCATTTTAATTTGATTTATTCATTTTAGTCGTGATTTATTCATTTCAGCCATGATATCGCGTGCCAACACGGCGAAGAGCCAGACTATGTAATGCGTTCCAAAGCTACGCTATAAATATGAACTAGTCAAGAAGGTAACTTTCTTGGACGAGCCAGTGACTGTCCAAAGTGTGATGCACTTCAGTGTATCTTATTTTTCTCGACGACTCAATTAACTTCAGCAAATTATTATTGAATCTCTATTATTCTATTCTTGAATCTTGAATTATAATCGAAGATGTTAAAGAGCCCCATAAATGCACATCGTTTAATGTGTGCGCTTGAATTTGCTTAATACGTATGTCTCACTGTCACTCGTGCTATTATTCCAATATTATTATGTTATATAATAAATATTAGTTATTCCTACAACCAAGTACCTCAGAGCTGAGTACTCCATAATCTCTAGGCCTTCAAGAACAAAACTTGCCGCAGTTCTCATAACTACAGTTCATGTGTACGTCTGCGTGGGGACCTCATTGAAGTATACAAGTATACTCATGGTCTATACAAGGTCCCTGAAGGGTTACTAGAATTTGAAACAAGAACCAACAATGTGTCGCATCGCTGTCGAGGCACGAGGCTTCTTCTTGTTCATCTCAGTTTGCTTTTTGGTAACAATTTGCTGCCAGTTAGTGCAACTTTAATTTGTTTTTCGACGGACGAATAATTAATGACGTACGATTAATTAAAATTATTTACATGGTTTTATGCTCGTTTTTCTGACAGGTGACTGTGTGTCTCCTTATGTATAAAATTGATGCTGAATTTATCACTAAAAATTATTCACAAAAGACAGAATCCTTACAATAACTGCCATATATCTTCGTGATAACTTTCATCCATCGATTTTAGTTTTAAACATAAGTTTATTGAATCTTTTGTTCTGGTTGTTGAGAGCTCGCCCTCTACTAGAAATTTCACTCAGCAGCTGGGACCGTGCGATCAAAGTCGTTCAAGTACACGTAGCGGCCGATGTCTCCTCTGTTATTTGTTAGTTTCGATTGAATTCTTTCATTCATTGGCTGATGCCTCAGCTACAAAATATTACATAGTATGGCCCTTGAAGTCGACGAGTTCTCAGTACGCTTAGATTCGTGTCATGTACGGCCTCCAGCAACGTTCTGATCTCAATGTATTATAATGATCTGGCACATGTTTTGCTCTGAACATTTTATCCATGAGGATTTTTAACGTTGAAAGTATGCCTGTCTTGCATATTTAACCTCGCACCACAAAAATCGAAAGAAAATCTGCGCCTCGTGGCGTCTGTGGGCGGTTGTTTTGCACATGATTTGTATTGTTCTGAAGCAGAAAATTGTGCCGGAAATATGTACGGAAAAACATAGGAAGATTTGACGCTAAACTTCTTTGTTGAGATATATCATGTTGCTGTTACCACAGGAATTTCAGATTTCAGAAAAGTTTTTTTCAAATATTTAAATAATTATGAACACTTGGCAATTTGAAATAATCGATCTTAGCATTAATTTTGTAGCCTTGATATTAATGGAGTTCCAGTTAATATTTTATGATCTACGATAAATGTGTTTTGGTTGGGTACGTGTTCATTAACAGGAATTGTTACCAGTTAATCATCATTTGCTTGTGATTGCTAATATCTCCAGTAATAATGTCAGTTATGGGCGCTCCATCATAATTTTTTTCTTTTTCGCCTTTGTAAGTCATACAAGTTCACAGCAGCTTGTGATCTTATGTTGGATGTAGTAATTTCATGATGCTATCGAGGACCCAACCTTGCGTGTGTTGTGCGATCGTTCGCTCAGTGGTTATTACGTATAGCGCCTCGTTTCACTGGTGAATTAAGTGCTAATCTCAAGTCAAATCCGACCGAGAATTAATATGCTTTATTAAACATCAAATTTCGAACGCCCAACCCCATGGCTTGGATATACATCTGCTATAGCAACGAAGTAATATTCCAGATATAGGAAATGAACTTAATGATCGGGTTCTGGCTTTCAGATTACTTGTTTTGCAATCATAAAGATAGCTAGCAACGATGGATGTATTGGTGCTTGGCTGAATCGGAACTTGATAGTAGTGTTTTTCATCATTCCAGAGTAAACCGCACTCTAAATCGTGGTTACGATTAAGATCTCTTCTTGAATGATTGTAAGAATCGTCATTTTCTGTTCCAATTTGTTTTGTTATTGAAAAAAATGATATTGTTTGTTATGTCCAAACGGCATGTGCTACAAGAAAGATGTTCATGTGTCCAATGAAACAGAATAAACGGGCATTTATCCATTATAACGGGGGGACATTTTATTTCAAAATGTGAACTTTGTTTCAGGATTTCATTTTTTAGATTCACTATGTATTGTCTTGAGTTTAATTTTTATTTAAGTGGCGTCGACTAGTCTCTGATATGCAAGTCAAATGTCTACATTTGAAAGTATCAGGTAATTTAAGTCGCCACCTTCATACTCCCCGAGACTGCCATCGTTCTATGAGGCTTCGTACTTGAACGCTTCGCGTGGGAGCTGCCTGAGCTCCGCGACTTTACACCACATGAAGTCAGTGTAAATAACTAACGGCCCATATGCCGTATCTCTCCTTTAGCTACCTGTACATAAATGTGAATAGTAAATATCTCAAGGTTAATTTTCGTAACCTCTTGGTTAGTGTTCCACCGATGAGCGAATGCTCATCCTCTTCCACACTCATGCGTGTAGTTCTGGTCGTAACTGTGACGTGTGAGAGTGTGCTCGGATTTATAGTTATTGACCTCTAGGGAAATGTCGCGTTAAGCGTGAGTGATTAGTTATAATCTTAGATAAAAAGTAACGAGTGTCGTTGAGTCAGTCTTTGTTATATTTTTGACGCGTTCTCTTCACGCGTCAAAATTTTGTGTGGTCGAAACCTTCCTCGTTTTTGGTGACGATTGTTATTTAGTCGGAGAACTTTTTTGAAATGAAACTTCAGTCCACTCGTCAAAAAATTCAATTTGTTCATGTATTTGCTGTGTATTTAGATCCTCATGGGCGGCGTGTGTGTGCTTGACGATGAAGCTTGTTTAATGAACACAGCGGCGCAGACCAAGGTCCGAAATTTAAGGAATATCAATTCCAAGGATGATCGAATATTTTTGACAACCATACGCGCTTGTCAAATTTAACTTATGTTTTATTTTTATGATGAATGATTGCTCGATTGATGAGGTGTTAGTATATCAGTTCTCACGTATCAAAGTTTTGTCCCATGGCTATAGATGTGATTCGTTTGTTTAGTATTGAATGAGTTCTTGAAATTGATGGTATTTACTCTGATCTTTGCAACGTTATGCCTATCTTCTATTGCATGCATGGACCCAAAGGTGTATTGGCAGCCATTTTATATGTAACTGTGATCCCTAAGGAAGCTTTACTTATTTTGAGGTATATAAAAGAGCTTCATTTATTTTGTGTCTGCCAGAATAAACTTAAATATTTGCCAATTTTTGAAATCCATAGGTGTATCTTTTTATTGTTGATAGCTGGCTGCTGTAAATTCAATGCATTGATGACGAAGTAAAGAATGCATCGCATTGTAACTGGCCCAATCGAGAGTCGTGCGTCAGTAAATGGTTTAGTTTCTGTGTAGGGAGTGTTGTGCTGTACTTTTATTACATGGAATCCTAACCTAAGTCGTTATTTTGTACATTTGCCACCTACCCACGTCATGTTCTTCGTGTACGATGAAGGGGCTCCGTCTGTTGGACGCTTATTTTTGTGTTCAAATCTAACGAATAATTGCTAATTCGCTAGTTTGTTTCTAATTAATTATAGAAGCTCCTATGAAGTTGACTTATCCATTTTATAGGGAATATTATACGTGTACACAAGTAAGTTGTTGGTAGTATATGTGATTTTCATTACGTGAGTTCCATTTTGTGATGGATGCGTCTGAAAAATGATAGCTTCATTGGTCATTCGTTGATCCCTTTACAGATTTCTATCGTTTTTGCCAATGATTATCTTAAGAGAGTAGACAATTGTTGTACTTCATCATAAACCACAAAGTCTTCGAAAGTAAACCATATTAAACTGCATTTTACTGATTTATTCTTATTCCTATTGAGATAGTGTAAACTAATGCATAAAATATTTGGAATAATGGTTGAAAGCATCAAGAAATTGCATTTTAACATCTCAGCCTTTGCACCTTGTAACACTTTATACGGTGAGCACTGCGCAGTATAGTATTAGCATTTCGTTCAGCCCATTTAATAAATTTCCTGGTAAACACCAAGTTTTGGTGTTTCCAGGTAAATACCAAAACAATAAACACATAATTGTTGTAAAAATTAGAGTCTTATAACTTTTTTCAAATATTTTAGCTGGAAGACAATATAGTTTTCAGTGCTTCTTGAGACAAATTGTGGAGTTTCCGTGTATGATAGAGGTTTTTCTGATATTTCAAAAAATGATTCAACGTGGAAGTGTATAGTCGTAAATTATAGGTAGAAATTTTGATAGAAGTATTATATATTAAAATTTTTTGAACGTTTACAAATAAAACAACTCACTCAACCATTATTTCCAATGGAGTTTATCACTAAAAGTTGCAATCTCCCAATAACTTTCAATATTTTGACTGTAAAATTATTGGCTTATTGACAATACACGGCTTGGTATTCAAACAAATCTCAGATGTAAATATTTGGATCTGCGGATGGTTCCGCTGTTTCTTCTACAAATTATATGTTTTCTCAATATTTCTACCTAAATGTTTTTGAATGACTTCAGCTGATGTGAGTAATAAAGTTTTTAAATATAATTAATTATTTTATAACATACTACTCCAATTTTCCCTAATATACTACTGTAAGTTGGCTACAACATGCCCCTAAAGTTCGTACTTACCCATTTGGCTCGGTGCCTAAATGCATGGGATGTGTTTTCAAGTCTAATGTTTTTTTCTGTGGTCTCTCTGACGTGAGCAAGAGGGACACGGCTCTCAGGAGTCTGGCACTTTGCCCTGTTATAGCTAGGGTCCAGAAGGTGCTCTATGTCTTGCTGCTTTAGTCTTGCAATGGCCCTTCTCACTGCTCTGTGGCCTCTGTCCTTCGGCAGTTAGGCTTAGCTCAAAAATTTCTGTCCATACAGCTTAGTGATAGTGTCAAAGCAGAGACTTGTTTAGACTCATCCCAAGTTTATTTATTAAATTCTATAAATCATAGTATAATTGAAGACAAGAGAAATTGTTTTATTGACAATGTTCTTGTTAGTTTATTTAACATGTCAAACAATAAAAAATCAGGGTACCAATCCAATGGACTGAATCTGAATGGAGTGAACGGACATCAAAATATCCATTGGTACCCTGATTTTTTATTTACCAGTGCAAAGCAAAAAGTGTTATTTAATATGTTGAAAAAACTAGAAAGTAAATTGTCAATAAAACAAATTCTCTGGTCTTTGATGAAACCTGCTCAAGTTAAAGAAACAAATTGAAATTCTGTCAACCTATACTAGTTATAGTATAAGTAGACCAGTAAGGTATCATGGATACCAGCATTATCACACATAAGATATTTGTTTACATTTTGAGTAGATAAGGAAATTAATAGGGAACTGATTCTAATAATTCTGTGTTTTGACACTATGCCATAAAGTCATTTACAGTGTTTTTTTTGTAGTTTTCTATAATAATATAATAAGTTATTAACATGTAGTCTTATGTACTTGTTTCAAAATGTATATGCTTATGTTATACATGCATTTCTACAAAATTATTATTTCATACTAAGCAGTGAGCAGGATGGAATTCTAAAAATAGTGGTTCATAAATATGTTTGATCCATGTTGATTGAAGGTCAGTGTTACAATCCAAAAACTTTAGTTTTAAAAATTGAAAGGCTATGTTCAATCATTTGAGAAATAGTCACACTCACTCCTTAAGTGCCATATAATGTAATCACTTTAAACTCTGAAAGTTGAAACAGAGGTTCAAAAAATGTAATTAGACTGATAAGATTTATTAGTTCTTTAACAACAATTGAAGACTAAACTAATACTAAACTTAGATCAATAGATGGAATAATAACGTCTCACGCTGCAAAGCAGAGTTTAGTGTTTAACATGATGCACTACAGAGATCATTTGGGATAGAAAATTGATATACATACACACACAACACAAGAATACCTACATGCATCTCGCTGATTGGTCCAGAGTTTGCTTGGCAGCTTCTGATTCTTAATGGCATTTCAGTTGGCAGTTGCAAAATGAGTAAGGGGTCATTTTTATCACAGAAGATGTGAGCATTTATTTTCAATTAAAACAGTCTATCTTTTATATACCTACATCAATATTATTTTCTTGTAAGCCATACAATGATCTCACTCCTTTATCTAAAAGCTTAAAATTGACTACCTATTTGGTAATTTCAAGAGCTCCATTCACTACAAAAGTTTTGTTTTCACAAACATCTTCATTCGTAAAACCTTTCTGAAATAATAAGAAAATTTTCATTACCAAATATAGGTATATAGGTAATAGGGATTTATGAATTACCTACCAAATACATTTATTCTCATTTAATTTGGAATCAATAAATGACAATGGAATTGTTCTATGAATGATTGATTGATCTAACCACATCAAACATTGGGCATTTAAATTACAATTACCTTGTGTCATGTTTAATTGTATAGGTGCTATTTCTATAAATTATGAATCATTTTTCATTTAGGTTCTTGATATTCATAACTGGTCAATAATTGTTGAACGTATTTATTAAAATTATCAATATTATTTATCTATCAAATTATGATTTATAATACTTCTATACTAGTTTATTTTTAAAAATTCTAAAAGCATCACCACTAGTAAATTTTAATAACATCTAATTTTTATTAATGGTACAGCCCAATCTCTCAAAATCTTGCCTCTCTGATTTATCAAAATGCTGTAATTCTTGCTTATAAACAACACATTTTCTGAAAGATACATGACTTCAAAAACTCACAATGGGAGATATCATTCAGGATGTAAAGTGAAGTTAGTAAGACAATATTGACAAAATCAGGCAAAAACATGTAAAAGATTATATCTGTATGCGTAGAAAGGGTTGTTAAAATTTCACACAGGTTTCCAGCATTTAGATATCTGTGTGGAACAAATCTATTTATTGTGAAATTTAATTTGACACTACCCAACCAGAGTGTGGGACATCTCCACTCTTCACTTGTTCAATGCCATTATGATGTGCCACATGCCATAATAGAATCCAAGATTATATTGTCATTTGGTGTGGTTCTGAAAACTTTTTTGGTATTATTAAAGTTGTGAGACTTTTCTGCAATGGTTGATATAATTTTTTTTTTTTATTTTGGAACATACCGGTATTCATTGCAAAAATTGCTCACTTTATAATAATGACTAGTGAAGATAATTGAGAATGGCCTCACAGAGATCCACAAGCAGTCAGTAAATTGAGCAATGTCAGAATAGCGGCAGCCTCTTATGAGCTCAGTGTGCACCTTGGCATAGCAGTGGGAGGTGTAAATATCCATTTTGCTGTATAAATGTGAGAATATATTGCCTATCCTGAATTCCATACGGATGTTAAGATTAGCATATCAGATGGAAAGAGGATGAATGAATTTGAATCATTTACCACATGCTATTTGTCTGTGAATTAGTGACTTTTTGCATAGAAATAGATAGCTTTTTATCCTTATTTGTCATATTACCTACATATTTGTAGGAATTCTTATTTATATTAAACTGCTTAGTCTTCGTTGTAGGTAAATGATATTCATTTAACATGGTAGAATTTACAAATGCTGGGGTGCGCAGAAGTGAGCTAGTAACTAAAGATTTTTTGCCGCTCATTAGCATCAAAATCTATGTCTTCAGGAGATCTGGCCAATACATTCTCTTTTAATACCTCTTAACATTCATTCAATATTATTACAACACTTCTCTTTAACTTCACTTCTTGTTGTACCTATGTTTGTTTGTCTGCTACAAATCTTATGATCAATATTCAACACGCTTCTACTGGTCCAATCAATCTAAAATTTTGCACACTTGCATAAAGTCTGAGACAATGCTTGAATCAATTGACAGTATAAATAATTTAGAAAATTTGAAAAAAATTATATGTATATTAAAAAATTGTTAAAAATATTTTTTAAATATTTGAAAATAAAGTAAGAAATTTATTGTGCATGTGTAACATCAGAAACACTGGCCTCTTAAGAAGTGTTATCTTTAAAAAAGTAATTTTTAAAAGCATATTATTTACAATAAATTGTGAAGGTTATGTAGTTCTGGCAGCATATTCTAAAGTAGGTATATAGTCATTAACAATATATTATTATATATGGTAGTTATTAAGAATATATTATTAGGAATAAATATATTTTCTATTAAAATATATAAATATATTGTACAATTTTAGACAGGTATGTGCAAAATCCTCTCACAGAGTACAGGTACTACAAACATTGAAATGGTGGATAGCAGATATTGTCTTGGACACATTGTAGACATTTTGAGCTGAAATCCAGACATATGTATATATATACCTGATTTAATTTATTTAGTAAATCTTTTTTGTAAACAAACTAAGGAATTGTAATTTATAAAAGTTCTATGTCATCTCATTTATTGAGAAGTTTCTTTTAAGTTCTTATGGAGCTACATTTCATAAATGGTGCCACAAGCACAAAGTGAATTAAAAAATTTATTCAGCCTATGAGATAACTGTCAAAACATAATTGCCTCATTTGCCTAATAAGACAATAGTTTTCAGAGCATTTTCTCTAAATTTTAGAGCTCTGTAAGACTGTAAGATGTCATAGTCACTCCTCCATTTAAAGTCTTTCATTTGTTTTGTTGTTATTCAAAGATTTAACTATAGGCACCAAATTTATTTGGATATTCAAACAGCTATACAAAAATAAAAGCTTGCATCTGTGTAGATTAAATTGAACTTGTTTGAGACATCTTTCATGANTACAAAAAATAAAAGCTAGCATCTGTGTAGATTAAATTGAACTTGTTTGAGACATCTTTCATGAAGAAACTAAGAGCTCAAGTGCTCAGGAGAAATAATATGCTTTTAAAAATTGCATTTTTAAAGACAACACTTCTTCAGAGGCCAGTGTCTCTGATGTTACACATGCACAATAAATTTTCTTACTTTATTTTCAAATATTTGAAAAATATTTTCAAAATTTTTTTCAATATATAGGTAGGGTACTTATGTATAATTTTTTCAAAATTTTGAAATTATTTATACTGTCAATTGATTCAAGCATTGTCTCAGACTTTATGCAAGTGTGCAAAATTTTAGATTGATTGGACCAGTAGAAGCGTGTTGAATATTGATTATAAGATTTATAGCAGACAAACAAACATACAACAAGATGTGAAGTTAAAGAGAAGTGTTGTAAAAAAAAAAGAGCTTGTAGAGTAAGGGAGTATGGACATATTCATTTTAAAATGTATAATGTAGTAGATGAGCAATGGTTCAATATGCAGGAATATTATTTGGGGTATCATGTCTGTTAGCGAGTCATTATTATGATATATGTAATGAGCAGAATAGGATGTCTGTTAGCAAGGCATTATTATGATATATGTAATGAGCAGAGTAGGATGTCTGTTAGCAAGTCATTATTATGATATATGTAATGAGCAGAGTAGGATGTCTGTTAGCAAGTCATTATGATAGGTAACTATATGTAACGAGCTGAGTTGGGATATACCTATGCTCAAATTGATGCAAAGATCAGAAGTGATTCAGTGATTCATTAATAGTGATTCATGTGAAAGTATTACTAAAGCATCAGGTGCTTAAATAAATAGTTTACAAAAATATCATTTGACAGATGTAGTAGTCCTTATTTTCTTGAATAAATTTATTTAATTGATCAGAATAAGTTATTATTTTTTCAGTTTGCCCTCTACTTAATTAACTGTATAATTTATACCTGTATTTCATCACCAAACAGTTTTATTAAATCTTTGAAATTAGGGTAAAAGGATTTGAGAGGGTAATTTTATTTATTTTAATTGTTTCTTGAAAATGTTAGAATAATTGTCTGAAAAAATGTATATTTATACATTCCTATAATGAAACATGCAAACAACAAAAAGTGTTTTATACTGAAGCAGTGATTGTGAATTAATATTATTGTTTGAACCTAAGTTGCGTCTTCTTATACTGAGCTAAGCATACTGAAAATGTGTTTGTTCCTGACTATGTTGAACTGGTCACAATTTTAATGCCAAGGTCTAAGTTCAAACTTTTATGATATGTGAAAAAATTTAGTTAGTGCATTAATTTTGTGAATAGTGCCAATTGATATACTTAGTGTCTGACATTTAGGATGAGTGTCACGATGCGTTCCAAGCGTAACTCTTTGCCCTCTTTGGGCTTGGGCATTAACAAATTCTTTGTGAGCAAACGTGCTTCCATGTTTGAAAACCAAGAAGAAACACCACAGGAAAAAAGAGACAGAAGTCCTTGTGGCTTACTTGAAGTATCTGAAAGAAAATTGCAAGGTATGCAAGAACAGGTCTTTATTAATTTTTTGATGCTATTTTGTTTACTGCTTTTTAATGTTTGACAATGCACCTTGTGCACACTCTTGCCCTAGAATGTAATATAACATTTCGGCTAAGTTGATCCTTAACTAACAAATCTGAGTGTTCTGCTTTTAAAGCTTCTTAATACCAAAGACATAACAGCATTTCTCTGTTGAGATCTTATTCAAAGATTTGTAACTACTTTGAAATTATCAGTAGTGTCATCATTGTCATGGAAATGACGCAAAAACTTTAGTCGCTCGTTTTTTTACTGCTATTTTCCTTCCTAATAAAAAGTTGCAAAGTTTCTGATTTGTGACTCTATAGCTATTTATAGGTATGGGCTCTACCATACATTAGGAATGAATCCTGAGGAAGGCAGGAGGCTTTCTCTTGTGCTTTCAAATGAACAGCTCACAGCTTTTTCTTAATAACTGATTGTCTAGGTTCGCGTCTGAAAATAATAAATACAAATTTCAACATTTAGTTGCATTTTGTCATCAAAGTTCAAAAAGATTTCATTTCTTTCTAATTATGAGTGATTTTGAAAACCATGTGTTTATGCATCGCCTAGACTAATATTCAAATATTTATATCATAATTTTTGGCTTCCGTTTTCATGATTTTAGCTCATGACATTTTTAACTTTGAAGAATGTGCTACAAATGTTTAATTTCAGTTTACTTTAGATCACTGACTTTGAGTCCCTTTGTTTGCAGTCACTTTCAAATTTACACTCAACAGAGCTCTGATGAATTATAAGGGTCTCCTGAATTAAATGTCTGATTCAATCGAAATTTAGGATATGATTAAACGCTAATTCAATAAATATTTGAACAAAGTCTTTCGTTAAATTCAGCTAATTTGGCAGCTGATCATTTCTTTTTTCTGTGTGGTGGGTGCAGCGAGCATCTCGACCGGTACACGTGTTAACGAAAATGTTTTAGTGAGCGATGTTTTCATATTGTGCATTAAGCTGTTGCTTTATCTGTTTAAGCGTGCATGTAACCGATTGCTGCTTGTCAAAATCGTCTGTGACAGGACTGGCGCCATACGGTGCTTATGAGAGATATCATTAGACGTGTTCGCCTGGACAACATCGTGATTTTAGTGTGACTATATACTGTGCATATCAAGTATGATACGTCGTATTTAGAATCGATTAGATTCAGGTGTCATCATTTTATTGTGAGTCTCTTAAATTTGCTAATGTGCGCAATCCATCGTGCTCGACAATATCGTGTGCTTCTAGTTACATATAAGCGCGCTTCTATGACATTTGTCATGAAATTATTTACATACGTGACGTTTTGAATGGTCGCTTTCAGAGTGTCTGCACTGCTTTACTCGTTATCTGTACCTGTATGTAGATATATTGCATTGCAAAGACAATGAACCTATTTACACTGCGTATAAAACAGACAGTACGTGTATTTTACAGGTGTTCACAGGAAGTGCACTGCATCATGTTCATTAAGTACAGTACCGTAAAGTAGCCTCTACGTAGACTGCGTTATGTGTGCCAAGGTTGTTGCTCGTGTCTGTTGAGAGCCAAGCTTCGGGCAGCTCGCTCTGCACGAGATCCATCATCACAATGCTCATCTGTTGCGTTACTTCAGATATATTTCACCTTGGAATTTTTCCTCTTCTTCGTTTATTGTTTATAATATGATTTTATTGTTTAACTGTCCCCATTTTATACCGTTGGTTGTATTTTGCCATCTAGATCAGATGGGATTTTTGAGGTGTACATTTTTAGTGCATTTTCTCATTTATGGAAAAAATGCGCTATTGTGTTTGACATTGCTACGTTCAAGACCAGAATGGCATTTTTTCTTGATGAAAACGAATACCTTTTAAGTGTCACTAAGTTTGTTTATTATTTCAGAATAGCTGTTTTCCATTAACTAGACATTTAAAATGAACCAAACGACTATGATTAAGCAGTACAGTGAACCAGGATCGATGGCACTGATCCGATGCAAATTCTGTAAATAAATGTTAATTCATTTGGTAAAAACTTTTCAAAGACCGAGGCTTCTAGATGGAAACTGTTTGTAACGCGTACGTGTAGTTTTCTTATTTACTTCTAAAGCTTGAAATGAAACTTATTTCTATTCAATATATGAATGACGGATAAGCTTCGTTTGTGAAACCGATCTGGTTTGAGTTGGTTACTAATTAGCTTGGTTCCTTGCCACTCTCGAGTGAGATGTCACCTTTTAATTTTCGATGTGTTATAACTATTGTTAGCAGATGAGGCATTGAGACAGACGTCAGGCACCTGACTGCATATGCAAATTATTTCTCGGCGACCCAATAGATGACATGCACAGTATCGTTAGCACGACTGTCATGTGACACATGGGCTACTGAGGGCACGAATATCAGCCTGATACATCGGAAGCTAGGAGCTGGGCTCAGGCTGTCACCACAAGTAAGCGTTGCATTACTGACACATACCAAGCCGAAAATATAACTCCGTTCACGCTGCCTTGGTTGATTTGCACCTATGATGTACGCAATAGTCGCATCCATCCTATATACAAGAGCTGATGGACATATCTTGACATAAAATATAATCCGATCAAGCTTACGTGACTTCTTGCAGCGATTTTAGCTTTAATTTCCTGACGTTATTTGTCAAAATAATTTTCAATCTTTGCAGCATGTAATTGTTATTTTAAAATATTCATCTACTTCCTTCTGTTGTTGCTTGTATTCACTTTTATGTATGCTCTCAACCACAGCACATTTCTTTCGACCCACTGCTGCTGCTGCTGCTGCCGCCGCTGCGTTCTAGTCCCAGTCAATGAATGGTCCCGCCTACGCCGCTGTGTTCTTAGCCTTGGCATGTCAGGCTTAATTAATTGCTATGGTCGGTAGCTCACGGTAATGCCGTCTCTCGATCTTCGGAGCTTCCGAGAGTTTCTTCCTGTGCATTCCTCAGCAATTTAGAGCTATCGTCGTAAAAAATACTCAGCAAATTAGACGTTTTATGGCTCATTATGAAATGGTACATTAAATGAGTGGTGAAGTTATGCTGGAGAGCGTTGGTGTAAGAGAATAGTGACCATATTTTTTTCTTTTAAGAGCTAAACTCCAAAATGTTTTATATTGGCTACCTTAAATAAAATTCTGCGTACAAGGAATTCACAGGCAATTTTGCAAGGGACAAAGTTTCATGGAAATTTTTTGTTATAATTTCCCATGAGCCATTTCCAGGAAATTCCTAGTATTTTACACGTGATCTTGACATGTGCTTTTGATGAAATTCACGAGATTGTGAACGGGACTAGCATGTGCCGCGTCCATTTTCACAGGCTATCAGCGCTCAGCTATATTTGACTCATCCAGAGTCGAATAAACTTAATCACAAAATCATCGAAATTTTTTGTATAATTATTTTATATCCTTATATGTTAGCATACATGAATCGAATATTATTCAGACGTAGTTTCATACTCGCAGTGATCCCCACTTACGCGTGACATAGCCTCACACGACGCTGCGGTCACTCGCTATCTCTGGGCCTATTTTAGGGGGCGGCGGTTGGCAGGTGAACGTGCGTGCTTGCAGCCCCTGCAATGCTGCAGCTTCAAGCCACAGCTCTCAAGTGCATTATAATGCATCGCAGCTTGCAGCCCCTGCAATGCTGCAGCTTCAAGCCACAGCTCTCAAGTGCATTATACTGCATCACAGCTTGCAGCCCCTGCAATGCTGCAGCTTCAAGCCACAGCTCTCAAGTGCATTATACTGCATCGCAGCTTGCAGCCCCTGCAATGCTGTAGCTTCAAGCCACAGCTCTCAAGTGCATTATAATGCATCGCCGCTCGGTACAACAAGGCTCCTTCGCCTGGTTCTGTCTGGGAAATCCATGCTTATAGCAGCATTAAAAATCGCTATTGTACCCTTAGACGAATTGTGGATTTTTTATCTTCTGAAGGTACTTCTAGTTACTGGGCCTTTAGATACCGCAATTATTGATAATGGTTAATGTATCCATAATAATATCCAAAATTATATAATATCTATAAGATCCAGAAGTCTCCTCGATTGAACGTGACCGTTTGTAATTGAACTTTGTGTTGCATTGCTCTTTTATTTTTAATTAAATATTATCTTAACGTGTGTGTTGAGTCTGCTCGAATTCTTTACAATGGTGGTAATATGTGATAAAAACAGAGATATTTCTAGCTCGTAATGTTTACGTTTGTTCACGTCAGACCGCAAGAACTTGGAGCGCAAGAAGGCAGCGATGGCGCGACGCAAGAGACGCGCTGACCCCTACGCTGATCAGTCCAGCGCCGCCGAGGAGGATCCTGTCTCCAGTCTCATTGGTCAGCCTTACGCCTTTATTATATTCTTTTGCTAGTTAATGTCGTTTATATTATTATATTAACAAGGACCACACTTTTTATTCGCATCTGAATGGCTCACATTCAGTTACAATGGTTCTGAACGCTAGCATGCCAAAAATTGAATTTTTGCTAACGCTAGTACTAAGTTTGCATCGATATTTCTGATACGATCATTCCACATTTCTTCGTGAATTCGAAGTACACCATTTAAAAAGTATTATTATTCAATCGTATAGTAAATGTTATTATTATTCAATTTTAATTCAAAAGATACCGCTATGTGAGTATTCCTCTCGTATGAATATTTTTCGAGTGTGTGTGCAATTTTCGCTGTCGGCCTTTCATTTTGCTCCTCCGTTATCTTCTGGCACGGTGAGATTTTCGTTGATTGTTTGCACTTTTAATTCGTTTTGTTACTTTAATTTTTTTTTTCAACTTTTCTGCTTTTAACGGAAGATAATTTGCTAGCTTAACGATGTAGAGAAGCAATATAAACGCACAAAATTAAAGCTGGGAGCCAAGTTTAAATTCCCCCTTTTCAACAGACCTCATTTGCACATTGGTCGTTCAGAATATCTTCACTTTATATGCTCATTGAGAATACGCCGTGAACTTGAGTTTATGTTAACTTTTTATGAGCAACTAACTTATTCCGAATTCTTTCTAGAGCCACGTTTTTTTACCTTCATTTCTTTGGCTTGTTCTTGCTCATCGATGATCAATCATCTGAGTTTCTTTTCTCTTTTTACAACACTTCTCTTTAACTTCACTTTAACTTCACTGTTTGTTTGTTTGTTTGTTTGCTACAAATCTTATAATCGATATTTGACACACTTCTACCTGTCCATTCGATCTGAAATTTTGCACACTTGTATAAAGTTGGAGACAGTGCATGAATCAAATGTCAAAATAAACGATTTTAAAAAATAAAATATTTTTTTTTCAATATTAAAAAAATTGAAAAAATAATATTGTCAGCTACAAATCTTATAACTGATATTTGACACACTTTTACCTGTCTAATTGATCTGAAATTTTGCACACTTGTGTGAAGTCAGAGGCAATGCATGAATCAATTAATAGAATAAATAATTGTAAAAAAATGTTATAGATTAAAAAAATTTTATATATTGAAAAAATTGAAAAATTAATTTTTTTAGTAGGTATTCGAAAATTAAATGAGAAATTCATTGTCCATCTGTAAGATTGGAGACACTAGATTCTTTGGAAGTGTTGTCTTTAAAAAGTAATTTTTAAACGTATATTATTTACAATACTTTTCTTTTACTTCACTTCTTGTTTGTCTGTCTGTCTGCTACAAATCTTATAATCGAAATTTAACACACTTCTACTTATCCTATCGATCTGAAAATTTGCACACTTGCATAAAGTTAGAGACAATGCAAGAAACAAATGACAAAATAAATGATTTGAAAAACAAAAGAAATTGAAGAAATTGGAAAAACAAAAGAAAAGAACAAAGTTAAAAAATTGGAAAAAAATTGTCAGCTACAAATCTTATAACTGATATTTGACACACTTTTAGCTGTCCAATTGATCTGAAATTTTGCACACTTGTGTGAAGTCGTAGGCAATGCATGAATCAATTAACATAAATAATTTTAAAAACAAATTATATATTTAAAAAATTGAAAAAATAATTTCTTTAATATTCAAAAATAAAATGAGAAATTTATTGTACAGTGGTACATCTTTAACATTGGAGACACTGGATTCTTTAGAAGTGTTGTCTTTAAAAAGTATTTTTTAAACGTATATTATTTTGCTCCAAGTTAACGAAACTCGTACATCATTTTCTTTATACTTTTATGTTGAATCCGGGTTAGCATTAAGTGTGTCGAATTTATTGATATATTTAATCTTAGAATTGGCTTTCGGAATCAAAAAGAAGTTGTCGATGAATACTGTGTGTTTATTATCCGAAGATTTTACTCCGTTATTATATCGACATGGATCAACTACAAGAATGCTTATTTTGTCGTGATGTACGGTCTTGCTGTCTAACGTTGTTGCAGTAATAATCGCTTTCGTGATGAATCCAATGCGATGGTGCAGGCCTTTTTTTGTCCCTATAACTTCGACCACACATCAACAGAAAGACGCCTATCCAAGATGAAGTTCTTGTACGTAATACTATCCAGAGTGCTCCACTTTAGTCAGGAATATTGTGATTTGTTGCCTTATTATAGCTGTGCTTGTTCCAAGTTGCCGCTAAGCTACTACCATAGATGTTTAACTTGTCTGTTCTTGTACCGAAAACGCGTTAGTAACTTGTTTGATGTTTGTTGTTGTCCAAACCGTAGACGTGTTACTAACTTGTCTATTCTTGTCACTGCAGATCGAAACGCCGACGGCACTGATGCGAAAGGTGAGACGTTTTACGTATAATTGCACTCTTAATTTCTCATCTTAGCTATACCGGACTTCTCTTGCGGAGGTTTCACTTGCTTTTTCTCGGGTTTTGTTCCGAGTTGTTCTTTCAGTTTTTTAACCTTCTCTAATCGCAGATATTCTTCTCCAGACTTGCGTTCGCTGGCAGCTTCCATTTTTACCGTTTTTTTACAAAACATTACTAAATGTTTCATTTTTCCTTCAATTTTGTTAAGTGCGCTCGATAAAATTTTTGTATTAATTATTTCTAAGGCTCTCTAATCTACATTACTTACTATACGTGAGCGTTGGTTCCAGTACGTTTTATCCTATTCAGGTAGACTTGCATTTGAAAAGGCTGATGAAAATAAAGCTCTTACGGAATTATTCAGTTTGATGTTGTTACAGTTATTATAAGAAGGTGTGAAAGAATGAGAGGTTTTTGCTCGGTTGATGAGCTCCGGCGTCACGTGTCTGAGCTGCACAGCTTCGTGAAGCCTTATACTTCAGCTGCAGATTGCGCACCGAACAAATTTGAAACTTATTTGTTGTGTACTGTATCTTATTGTACCATGTCTTCCAGCCTTGGATTTGTTATTATTTATGAAGAATTCATCCGTTCAATCTGAAGGTTTGCTAGTTATCTCCATGTTCGCTAGTTATCTCCATTCAGCATAAAAAAATATTAAAAAAGTATATTTTAACGTCGTCAAGCGAAACTCTGTTGGACAAAACGTCTTTTAACTTCGGGATTTACGTTCGTTCTATCCAATGTAGCAAAGACTGAATGTTCACATTAATGTGAAGGTGTACGGTACTGAGCATGTGAATAAATTCAGGTTAATGAATTGTTCGTCATGCACTGGCTTTTAAAGTATTGGAGAAATTCTTGTTATTTTAGTTGTGCCTTACATTGTTCCTGCGATAAAAAGCCCCTTGCGATAAAAAGCGCTGTACACAGAATACTCTTTTATCGATTTGTGTGATTGGAACTTGGATCGTTGCCTGGGTAATGTTGGCAAATATTGTCTTCATACGAGCGGCTTTACCTCCGTTGACACAAATGTGGGAAGTTGAGTGCGAGTCTTTTGGGAGCTGACGGATTGGGAATAGAAACAACCCAAGCTTTGTAGTTTTTAGAAGTAAGTTTAGCCTATTTCCAAGCACGTGGTGTGGTCACGTGGACCGCGCTGCTTCTCTGGTGTTTCTGTGATCATTTACTAAGCCGGTACCGCAGAGTTGCTGATGGCTCCTCAGTGAGTGCTGCTGTGTTGTTCAGCTACACATGCAACCACTCGTTATAACTGTCTACCATTTGCAACCTATCCCTATAAATGTGAAAGAAATGAAACTGGAACTAGTTTTCAAAGCCAAAAGTAAATGTTTTATATTTCTTATTAAATCTGTTTTTTCAGCCTTATATAATGTTGTGGTATTAACGTTGTGATGTTGTATACGATCTAGCTGCCTTATTACTGATGGCTGACGTCAGCCTTAAAAAGTTGCAGACTTGTATTGGGAACCGCTGCAGCAGAGGCGCCTAACGTGGACCACCAAAATTCTGATTCTTCTTATGTGTCTTATTGAATCGATCATTCATCGACATGCATTTTCTACTTTCCTTCATTAATATTATAATGAAAAAAACGATGTCTCATAAGGGGAGCTTCTTAGCGTTGACGTTCATGTGCTACTAAGCATTAGGATACGTTTAGTTGTCGGCATCAGTCGTCATGGTGTGCTGGACTTGGACCAACCCTGGTGAGATCACCCTTCTAACTTTAGTAATTAATACCAATTATTAAGATAACTTATGTAGTATCTACACCCTGACAATAACCGAATCATGTAGACATAAGAGATTAGTTAACATGTGTCTATACGAGGTTTGGTTACTCAGCGATCACTGCAACAGCTGAATGAACTGACTATTTGAACCATGTTTAATTGCTTAAGTTATGGTCTGCTCACTTTTTCAGTCCATTATGTTTCACTTAATCTTTCAACCTTATGAAACGTGTAAAATGGAAGCTAACTGGATTGTGAAAAGTAATTTCCTGTCGGCACGCCCGGTGTTAAAACACTGTCCATAGTGACGGAATTGAACTTTTTTTGTGTTATGTTAAGTTCATTGATAGGAATGGTTTCATTGCCCACCGTCAAGAAATGATCTTGCTTTATGTGCAAATGGGGTAAGAATTCTACTAAAAAATCCAATTGCATGAAAATGTAAGTGAGGAAGACACGAGTATCCCAATACCTACCTCATTATTGATGGCTTATATCGGACGGGTAATGCCATGTCATATTAGAATATCAGATTTCATCATTTTGTCTGAATACTGAAAAAAATGTGTAGCCTTATTTCAAGTGTGTTGAGATACGCCTGTAGACCGTATTTCAAACTAGTATCGAGCTAATATCAACTATGGTATTGCTATGATATGACCTTGAATATGAGCTGTCAAATACTAGTTGATGTTGTTATGCATGGCAGCTCAAGATTGTTTTCCTTGGATTAAGTGTAGATAATGATGACGTAAGCAGTAGGTAGGTCTGAGTGTTTGCCTATTGCCCATCGAACTCTTATTTTCTTGGCAGACATAAAGCAGCGATGTATGACTGGCAAGGTCTCAGGTTGTGGACATTTGCATTCACATGCAGGGTCTTCTTTGAGTCGCTATTACCGACCAGCGAATTCTCATGACCGCTTCTGGGACGAAACTTGAGTTAAAACGTACAAAGTTTTTGATCATACATTAATAATTTTGGGATTTGAAAATCTTTATTCGCAATGTGTTGTAGTTTGTTAATCGGCAAGAAGGGGAAGGTCGTAACTGGCGGGATTCAAATAAGTTATCGATGATTTACATGCTCGTCTGAATAGGAGCCTGATGTAAACGTGTCTATAATAGTTGGTCGATGCTGCATTTAATTCGGTCGCAATATTCACTGTGTCGCTGCACATGTGAGTGAACACGGGCAGTTCAATTCATTAAAGGCTCCTAATAGCATTTGTGTTTGCTTCGTCTTGGCGCAATCCCAACCTGTGAGGAGGCCAGGAAAAGAGAGGGGGGCAATCACGCCGGGAGGAGGCACCTAGTCGGGGTTAATAACACGACTTTTATTGTCTCTTGATGTGCCATCAAAACAAAACCTTAGACGAGCGTCAGGCTCACGATGGGTGGCTGCGGCTCAGATGAGATCAGGAGCGTAATCGTAAACCTGCAGACTCTTCATTTACAAATAATTTCTTCTCAACGTTTGTGTACATTGTTACACTCATTAATTATAAAGTTTATTTTAACTCATACATTTACCTGGCTTGTGGTACATTCTCTGCGTAAATTCAAAATGGATTTGCCGCAGTATTTACTAGTTATGCTGCATGGGTACAACTGAATTAAATATAATTTATCTGTTAAATTGTTAAATATGTACCCTTGGACTGTTTGTATTGGTTGAACGAATATATTCATTGATAGATTATAATTAATGGAATGTTACTCCTGATATTAAAGTACCTGAAAATTCATGCGCTACGCTAAAATTTGCATGTGCGTTCAAACTTTTCTGATAGAAAAACAGTGATATCTGTTCATGCCATTGACTAATTCAGTCATATTCACTTGAGTTTAAATTGTTTGAAAAAAGTTCCTACTAATTGTACATACAAGCACATGATCTTGTCAAGAGTTGCACGTGTAGGGGTTTTTTGACCTTGTGTATGAGTGTTTTGTTGGTGCCAAAAAATATGGCAATAAGAGCGGACTTTATGGCTCGTGACTCACATTAAAGCTTCATGTTGAGCCATTTGGTGGATGGAAGTGAACGCATATATTGTGGCTCGCGTTACACTAGCCGCGTCTTGAAGCGATAACGAATGAATTAATTCTCGCTTACGATGTCGTTACGAAGGCCTGTTGGCGCGGCGTTCATTAGGGCTAAGCTTCGTTCTTGCTGAAACTTAATACTTTTGTCTAAATTGAGCTAAAAGTGGCTTGGATCTGCATGGTCATTGTTATTGATCAAGATTTATTAAATCGTTTTTAATTTGAATGCGCGTGGTCTTCTTCGTACTTTTTCCAACCGATGAACAAAGAAAGTTTTCAGACCTAAATATAAATTTGTTAATACAAATCTGAATGATTACGGATTGTTTGCTCTTATCAGTAAAAGAGACTGGTCTTTGGGAGATATCGTTTGAAATAAGTAATGGATTTTCGGAAAGTTCACTCGAATCCATAACGTTGGTCGCAGCATTGTCTGTTTACAAAATCATAACAAAATTTCCATTCCATTCAGCAATTGAAAAATTCTCGACCAATCGATTCGAAGTTGGTTTAAAATTTTTTTCACTTCTGAATTTGTCAAACTCTTTGTTTATGGCGTGTTCTTGACGTGCTAGTGAGCTGCTAGTTCATGACGTGTTCTTGACGTGCTAGTGAGCTGCTAGTTTATGACGTGTTCTTGACGTGCTAGTGATGTTCTTGACGTGCTTGTGAGCTGCTAGTTTATGACGTGTTCTTGACGTGCTTGTGAGCATTAGCAAGCCCTCGAGAAATGTTGCGCCAAGTCGTAAGTACACGTGAGATTTTTCCGTTTATCGACAGTAAACCGTGAGTTAATATTGCTGTTGAATGCTATTAAATTCATAAACTAATTCCATGCATTAATTTCGAAAGAATTGCCTGAGTAAATTACTTTTATTCATCTGCAAATAAAATATATTTTATAAAAATCTTGATGAACCACGTACTTTGTGAATGAGTTGGTCAATGATCTACCGATTTGGTTCAATATGATAATGCTCCCTAATTCTTGAAATACCAACTCCTTTGGGGTCGCATTATGCTTTGTTTGTTGGAGAACATTCATCATACATTCACATTGCGTTGCATACATTCTCTATATAGTCACCATATTCCCCAAGTGCCGTGTCGTGTCATCTTGCGTTTCACACTTTCACCATATTCCCCAAGTGCCGTGTCGTGTCCCCTTGCGTTTCACACGTTCACCATAAACGTTGAGAATGTGGCGACATGCGAGTGTGGCAGCAAACGTTACACTCCTGACCTCAAAGTATGAAGGAATGCGGGCGAAATCGCGTGTACGGGAGCTTGCCAAGAATTCTAGTCGACCGTGGCACGGCGGAAGTGTTGCACGAGTTTCATCCTCTCATCAATCTTCGGTTTTCTAACTTAAACTTTCGGTTAAATATTATGAATAAATAATAATTCACATGTGCAGTAATTAAAAAAAATGCAGTATGTTTGAATAGCAATATAACGTACACAATGCGTTCTCAGACCAGTCCGAGCGACAGCGCTTATGTTAGCAATGACCGCATTCTCGTGTCACCAAGTATACAGCGGCACCAGATGACGTGGGCTGGCGTGCTTTCCTTCATCAACACATCTCCTCCTACTCAATATTTCTTACTGTTAGCTTCGTAGATACGCTGATAATTTAACCGACTATTTGTTACTGTATACGTGAGCATTGTACTCTCTAAAGCAATTCATCAGCGTGAATAAACAGCATTTTTGGGTATGACCCGTTTTAGTATTTTATAAGTATATTTCCGTAACACTTCGTACTTGATATCTCTCGTACAGCACTCAATATTTCTTTGATAAATTTTTCAAGTTAATTTTATATTATAATACCACAAGTTTATTCATAATGCCACAACCGCTGCTTTCTTCTCAATTAATACTAGATCTACCAAAAGTACATTGTACTCTTAACTCTACATCTCTGCTCCGTAGATGAGATCGCAACTAGTAAGAAAACGCCTCTTATATTTATACACAAGCTGACATTATAACTTCCCACAAGTAGGTGCAACGTGGTGTAGCTGCCGCCGCCAGACAGCTTTTCCACCGGCCGGCTAAAGTATGAGATGTCGTCATAAATACTCTCATAAATAGCATGGTCCTTGCGACACGATGTGCGTCAGCGGGCAACCTCATTGCATTTGGTTGCGTGCGTGCGGCTCTATCAACATCTTCTTTATTAATTGTCCTAGTTAAGCCATATCTCGATATAACTCATCAGCATCATCTGATTAATTGTCCTAGTTAAGCCATCTTTGTGTAACTCCTCATAAGCATCTTTTTTAATAATTGTTCTAGCTAAGCCATCTCTCGTTATAACTCCTTATCAGCAGCATCCTCTTTATTAACTGTCCTAGTTAAGCCATCTCTCAATATAACTTCTCTGCGATGAGAATGTGATGGCTATAGCCGCTCACGTTTGCAACTTGCTCTTATACTTTGCAGCTGGCGCTCATCGATGAGTTCATTTTTAATTATACTCTGCTGAATAAATATCAGAAAATTGTTTGCCTTCGATCATCAATGTTTACCGGAAGTTGATTCGTATGCAACATTGATAATGCAACTGTTGCCATTATAATGCGCTGTAACGTTTAAACGGGATGATAATTTTGTAAGTTTCAGTATTATGAAATGTTTCTTTGAAGCCATCTGTTAGAAATTTTCTACATTTCACCTAAATTAGGGTTACAGAGTATGTTTTCTTGAATAAGCTTCGCTTGACCAAAGCAAAATTGCTTTTATGATATCGAACAATTTACCTAAATGAGATTTAAATTTTATTGTTTTAAGCTCATATATGTTACATATGATTTGAATTATTGGGACAATTTTTGCGCTAGAATATTGCATAAAATTGGTTATTAATGAAGCGTTCGTTAGTCGCCCTTTCTGAGGAAGGAAATGTTTTTTTTAATCAATTGTAAGCAATTATTGTGTACTTGACTGAGCCTATATACCGAAGGGGTTTTTCGTTTCTAATTTCTAGCGTCGCATTCTTCCTTGAACTATGTATACTCTAGGAATGCTGTACTACAGTATATACTGTGGGAACGAGAATTCCCTAAATCTTCAACAGACATAGACTGGCCGCTGCGATCAGGACGTTGCATGGTTGGTATTGGATATGTACTAATGTATTATGTTTAGATAGACAATCTATACACCGGTGTTACCTTTTAATTAAGATTTTTGTGCGTCTGTTGATCTACTGCTTCACCTGGCGCTGTTCTTCACCGCTCATCAACTCATCTTACGGTATATCAAGTTGCTTTTTATTCATTATCAAAAATTATCATGTGCTATTATTAGGCTTTTTATGCCCTACCTGTTTTATCTTAATTAGGATAATTGTACGCCTGAAAGACTTATCTTCATAACTTATTACGTAGGGATTTTCTCGGTACAGAGTGCAGGCCGTGTAAGCACGCTAACGCGGCCGTCAACTCGTCACTCGTGCGCAAGAACACAAAGCCTCCCGTGCGCATCGGCGAGTGCTCGGCCTGTGCCAAGGCCTTGCGACTCCAGCAGAACGACGATAAACTATCTACTGATGTCGTAAGTTGCAAGGAGTCGTAAATTGTAAATAACCGCAAGTTGTAAAGAATCAGAGTTGTAATAAATTTAAAGTTGAAATCAATCGTATCATAAGATATAAGGACTCATAAGTCATACAGAAGCATAAGTTGTAAGAAATCTCTAGATGAAAAAATCGTATCGTATGTTGTGATGATTCATAAGTTGTAATGAAACGAAAGGAATGTGGCTCAGAAAATACAAGACATACCAGTGCACTAATCAGTACTTCGCGTTCGGATAATTGCAATAATTATATAATCAGTACTTCACGTTCGATTCATTTTTTACGTCATAACAAATAATTATTCTCAATGTGGCTCAGAAAATACAAGACATACCAGTGCAATAATCAGTACTTCACGTTCGGTTCATTTTTTAAGTCATAACAAACAATTATTCTCTATTAATTGGTTCTTGCCAAATAGACAACAGAGAAGAAAGAGTGCGTGGTATGGATGTGCCTGTTCTGCGCGCACCAAGGCTGTGACCGCGACACTGAGGGGCACGCACTGCAGCACTACCGCACCCCGCGCTCTGACAAGCACTGCTTGGTGCTGTCCACACGACACTGGACTGTCTGGTGGGTCACCGCTCTCATCTCTCGTACTTTCCTCATCATCGTGCAACATATTATCATTTATCAGCGTTAAATGCTCATTTATCATGAGCATTTAGCGCTGTTCCTATAAATATTTTACTGTGATTGCTTTGCAATGAGAATGTTTTCATCAGCGTAAAAGACGATGTATCAGGATTTAGCGTTCATTTTCGCTAAATTTATCTCATCAGTACCAAGCCAAACTTTTTATGAATGCTTTGTCTGCCGATACGTGAATCATCGTCTTTGTTGTTCATATATGATACTAGTAGACAAAAGATTACGCATACCCTGCATTGGTTACGGAGTTTCATGTTTTTGTTCATTGGTTTTTCGGCTCAAATTATTTGTATAAAATATAATTTAGTGCGGCTGATATTTCCCACCCACTCAGAGTTATACAGGGTGGGGCAGAACCGATTGAGCAGTTTTGAGGCGAAATAAAAGAGTAATGGAGGTACATAAAGAAGAAAGTTTTCCTCGAGGTTAGTATAACATACCATTTAGAATACTTATGTTTTGAAAATAATATCGGGAAGATGGTAGCCGTTTGCTGCATCACACTGTTGAGTCGTTCTCAGGAGTTTCCTACAGCACATTCACACATATGGCAAGATATGGCTATAACCTCTGCTACAATAATCCGTTCCCTTAGCTGTGGTAGGGTGTGAGGACGACTTCTGAACACCCTTTCATTTAGACGTACCCTAAGAAAGAAATTGCAAATGCTCAAATCAGGTGACCTCACAGGCCACTGTAAATCACCCCCTCGATCAGAGCCTGGGAACATGCGTTTCAAAACATTGAGTGACATTCGGGCTGTGTGAGCTGTAGCCCCATCCTGCTGGAACCACATGTCTCCCAATGCTTCATTTTCAACAATGTTTTCCATCCTGTGCTGCAAAAAATTTTGCAACATTGCAGCATAGCGTTCGGAATTCACTGTCACGGTTACTCACTCCTCCTAAAAGAAGTATGGGCCTATCACACCAAATTGTGAGATGGCACACCAGACCGTTAGTTTGGGAGAATGTAGTGGTCTTTGATGGATAATTTGTGGGTTATCTTCAGCCCAGCTGCGAAAATGTTGGTTATTTACAATCCCACAGAGGTGAAAATGCGCCTCATAACTGCTGAAGAACGCTGCGTCGGGAGCAATCTGTTCAAGCAGGTTCTCACACAGATTTCGGCTGCTGGCAAAGTCTGCTTCGTTCAATTGTAGGGCCATCTTTTTTTTGTAGGGATGGAAATGCAAATCGCTATGCAAAATCCTCCTCAAACTGCGTGAGGAGATACCCAAAACAACAGCATGCCTTCGTGCTGAACGACTTGGCGAGTGGATGACTGCTGCTCTCACCCTCTTGACATTTTCTGGCGTTCCGATGGACCTGCGTCGGCCATGTGTATCTCTTCTTAGTGTGCTACCAGTTACCTCCAACTGCCTAACCCAGGACCGAATGGTGTTCGCCTGAGGAAGAGCATCATTGCGTGGAATATTGAACCGGCGCCGAAAAGNGCCTAGAGTGAAGGTGTGTGCCTGCCTAGAGTGAAGGTGTGTGCCTGCCTAGAGTGAAGGTGTGTGCCTGCCTAGAGTGAAGGTGTGTCCTGCCTGTTTTCTGTTTGATACTAGGAGATCCTATTAGATAAATATACTAATTGTATATAAATACTTGCTAATGTCCAAATATTAGCTTATTTTTCCAATTTCCAGTGCTAACCACTTTCATGGAACTAATTGCCCAATTAAACGGTTTACTCATTTCTATGTTTCTGTTCGCCCGCTAAAGAGGGAATGCCAATAGAAATGTTCCGTAAATTCAAGATAATGTCATGGCAGTTGAAATTTTGTTCTTATTTTCAGGGCATCACGAACTTGGGCAACACGTGTTTCTTCAACAGCGTGATGCAAGTGCTCGGACAGACACACGCTTTGACGCAGCTGTTTGACCTGCAGCTACAGACGGGACAGCGCGCCAGCCTGCCTGGCAAACCGCCTGAGCTGAGCTGCGACAGGCGACACGACAGGCGGCGAGGCAAGAGTCTCGATCTCGAAATGGACGATTGCGATGAAGACATAGAACTCGTGAGAACAAATTCCATAGCTGATAACATCTGGTTCATTTGCGAGGCCTTGTTGTTATAGAGTGTTTTGATCGAACTCTACTCATTTGAATTCAATATTTACATAGAACCCATGTTTTGTGTGTGTAGCTGTCACCTACCAACTTTGTACTTAGTTTTATGAAATATCTCTTGTTGTTGCAGAAGCCCCTGGATTTGATGCTGCCTGAAGGAGGGAGTCTCAGTTTAGCCCTCGCTAATTTCCTGAAGGAGATGCACGCTGTCGGTCGTAACAGCATCCTCAGTCCGGGTCACCTCTTCGGGCAGGTCAGTCCTGAAACGGTCCTTCCACAACCTCTCTTATTTATAACAAGTTTCACAGACACAGCTTGAAAATTTTCAGACTTGTTTCTATCCGATGGTGATTCTCAATAGACCCTGGCATGAAGCCTGCAGAGTTAGTTATTCATGCTAGTGTGACGTCAGAATCCCTGGTGATCAAGATTGTTGCTGCACCGATATTGTGACACACAAATTGAGCGACATTCTTGTTGTCTTCTATTAGTCATAAGCCGTTGCCAACAGTTGGAAGAAGCATTTATAAATATTTGTATTTATAAACAACGTAAATTTATTTTTTAGAATATCACGATTTGACGTGTCAGATTTTTGATGTTTCGGATTAAATTTTGTAAACTTCTTATTTACCTGAAAATAATACAATATTTTTTTAATGTTTGGACGCATGATATTTGTGATCCTTGAATAAAAGTAAAATCACAATTTGTAATTTTTTTCTGAAGCTTCGAGGTGTTCAGGAGCACGTGAGTTTGAAACGAAATCAACTGTTCTTTGTTTGGCGCTGTGTGTTGCGTTTAAAAGCCTATAAAATATGCCCACAAATCGCGCCATGTTCCTTAGTTCATTCCTGCATTTGAATGTAAAATATCGACAAACCTGTTCTCAACCACAGTGCATTCAAAGCTTCCCGTGTTAACGTTGAGAAAATCATCGTAGTTTCCTTCATACTCTTCTGAGGGCTAGGTAGCCTATTAATTCATTCTGAACTCATCCGTCCATATTCTGGAGTAGCGCTGCGTGTACGTGGTAGCTCCTATTTATATAAGTGCCAAAATTAAACTCTGTTTTGGTGGAGATTGTTCAGTGGAACAATATTGTCCGGTTTATCGCATGTATTTTGATCTTGTTTTTGAAAGTTAAAAGTCGTAATCAATTGAAGTCAATCTGTTCTGATAGTAAATTCGTTCACGTATAATATCGTGAATTCGTGATCAATTCTTAACGAGAACTTGCAGCGCCTGCAACGACTCATTCATTATTATCGAACTCCTAACGTTTCATAGTTACGATTTCACTCGGAAGAATATAATTGATTTTTAAACTATATATAATTCAGATTGTTTCATTAGCAGAGCTAAAATTATGTATTTTATTCAGCGCAAAAGGTCAATTTGAAAACAAACAATTTTTCATCGCTTTGCTCAATACGACCTCATTGAGCAGGTATAGATCTGAGTAGTATCCTTATATTTATCTTGTGTATTTTGTATATATATCTGTTGTATACAAAGCTTATTTTATGAAGACACTCACATGTATTGCTTGCAGTATCCGAAAAAAATATCGTCAATCACTATCAAATAGTGAAATCTTAACACGCTTCATGTCTATCCGAAAAATTTGATGTATGCCGTGTCAAAGATTCCACTTTCATTTGTTGAAGATATAATAATGTTGAATCGAGATTCAAAATAATTAAACTTTTGTAAGACATGAAGGACGCGGCACCGAGTAGCGTAGCTATCATAGGCTTGATGTCGTTACGTGTGATCAATACTGAATATTTAACGTTGCTGTGCAGATCAGTGCCAGTGACGATCCTCAACTCAGGATGGTAACTTGCAAATTCTTTTGCTATTCACTTGGCATTCATCTAACAAATTGCAGCTTGGAAATTTCTTCAAAAGACCGATTTGCTGTGATTTGCTGTATTTCGATGCGTTTTATGTTTTTATGAGCGGTTGGACTTGAACGTAAAAAGTTTCAATTCATACAAAAGTTACTTTTTCGATTTTTTAGTTTTTCGAGTACAGACCTAGCTTCTTAACACTGCTCGCATTATGATTGGTTTACTCGCTTCAAATTAAGCGAAAATATTGCAGTGATTATTTTTTGTTTTGATTCAATAGCTTCAAATGTACTCGATTTATATATTTGTTGCTTATTATTTCGCTTCTAATTCTTACAACTTGCAGGAGATTTGCTTCATGCGTCTGCTTTATTCCTACATGTACTGCGAGTTTTGTGAGGTTCTATTTCATGATTAAATTTATTTGTTTTTTTTTCCTTATTTATTGTTAGCAAAGCAAGTTGCGATAACCTATCTTCTTAATGAACGTGAAAAACCCAACAATTTAAAAGAACATACAATAGGCGTAAAATTTCATTATCCTTTTACTTAGAAATAAGATACTATATAAACTAAAGCCTCGAATACGCTTGATTATTCTAATCGATATCATCTTTCTTGTTAGTTTATTACACTGAAGAGATTTATAATATTTTCTATAATATTTAATGATGAAATATTTTTCCCGTTGTCTCGTAGGTTTGCAAGAAGAATGCACAATTCGGAGGGTTCGAGCAGCAGGACGCGCACGAGTTGCTGCGGTGTTTGCTGGAGAGCATCAGGGGCGAGGAACTGCACCGGGCCAAGCGCGCCATACTCAGGGCCTTCGCGCTCAACGAGAAAACTGACCCTAGCAAGGTGCGCACCAGTTACTCCTTGCTTCATATGCATTTATTTAAGAATAATAATTCATAAAATGCTTCATTCGCGGGTCTTTGAGAATAATAATGCGTGAATTTATGGAATTACTCGGTTAGTTATTGCTTAATTTACTTTTTCTCTTGGAAAAATAATTCGTAGACTTGTAACATCTATCAGTTAATCATTGCCAGGTTCAATTTTCTTTGGGAATAATAATTCGTAGATTGTGAAAAACCATCAGTTACCTTTGCTTCAATTGCATTAATTTTGTTGCATTAATTTCGTCGGTTAATAAAAAGTTTTAATGAGAAAGTCTTATTGGTTTTGAAATATTTGAGATGATCATAACCAAATTTTTATTTATTATTATTTTTTTTTGTTGTATCCGATATTTGATGAATTTTTCTCTGATCAGAGAGAGTAATGATAAATAATATTCTAACAATTCGGTACTACCAAGTCAAATAATCTGGCTCTACGTACACAACTTTCTTTTTCCTGCTTTCTGGACTTAAATTTTTGGCTTTGAACTTTGTTCTTTAAGGCTTTGGACTTGATATTTTAATCTTATTGGTTTCAGACCTTATTCTTCTCCAGTTTTTGTGCCATTTTTTAAAATACATTTGGGCAATGACTGTTGTCTTAAGCCGTCATCAATTTGAGGATGTATTGAGTCAATTTGAATTATTGAATCAATTATTCAATCAATTTGAATCATCTCAAGTATTGAATCAATTAGCCACTAATTATAATGTCATGATGACGCAGGTTCCTCCACGAGTGCGTAAAATCATCCAAGGGTACGGGCGTCAGGCCACACACACAATCATTGACCAGATCTTCGGTGGGCAGCTCATCAGCACCAGTGAGTTTCTTTTTATTATCATCTCGAAGTACAAAAGCCTTAAGAACAATCTAGTTTATGTGTTATTACAAGTGCAGTTGGGGTTCTCATCCATGGAAAATGTTTTCGATAATCTTTCATTCATTAACCATCATCGTACATGCAATAAAAGCTTCAACAGCATCTTGCTCACTGGGATTTTAAACCATTCTGCGTGAAATTGTTCGCTATAATTGACTTGTGTTGCTTCTCTTAATCATGACTTAGTTTCATGAGATCGTAATAAATCATTTCTTAATGTTTTTCAGTTCAAAATTTTTTGATACATTACAGTTTTGTGTGAGGAATGCCAGTGGTCATCTCAGGTCTTCGAACCTTTCATGGACCTCTCGCTCTCTGTCACCGAAGATAAGGTTTGCATTGTTTGAATTCTATGTTGCAGCATCATTAAAAAATTCGTTTCGATTATTTTGCTGTTATATTTATATATATTTATATAATATTTTTCTTACTTATGTTGTAAGTTCAACAATATTTTGAACTTCAGAATCCGTTGTTTTCTTTCAAAGATAATTGCATTTCAATTCGCCCTTTTACTGGAGTTTAATTTGTCTAGTTTCACGAGGGTTACATTATCCTGCTTAGTCAAGAATTTTGTCTAGTTTCGTAAATTTGTTGCAGGGGAAGCCGAAGAACGTGGGAGGACATGATGAGTCTGTCTTCGACTGCTTCGGACGCACTGTATCAGCCAACAATAATAATAACAAACTCAACCATTTATCCAAGCATCAGTTAAAGAAACAGAAAAAACAAGCAAAAAGAAATAGAAACAATAAGAATTCAAGTAAAGGTAGAGGAGGGGGAAGCGGCAGCGGTAAAGTAATCAAAGATGCAAATGTTAACAATTGTATAGATAGCGGAGCTCAAG
This sequence comes from Hyalella azteca, assembly GCF_000764305.2. Classification (NCBI taxonomy): domain Eukaryota; kingdom Metazoa; phylum Arthropoda; class Malacostraca; order Amphipoda; family Hyalellidae; genus Hyalella; species Hyalella azteca. The sequence continues at coordinate 135,020 of NW_025942204.1, forward strand.
ACAGTATATGCGAAGAGGTCAAAAGGCGGTTAACGGAGAAAAGCAGACCAGAGGACAAGGAATTCAAAAAGCAGCAAGAAGCTGAGGCGAGAAGAGCACGAGAGGCCGCTGGGGAACGTGTCCCGACCAACGGCGTGCCGTCCATCGTGGTGGGATGGACGAGCGGCGGTGGCGGCAACGAAAGCTCCAAGTACAAAGTTTTGATGCACGCCAGAAACGCCAGACGCCGAGAAGAACTCGAGAACAACGACTGCAGTGAAGAGGAAGAGGAGGAAGAGGGTGAGGAGCTGGAGTATGACCACGACGACGATCTCGATGACGATGGCAGACTTAACAAGAAGAAGTCCGCTTCGACGAGGAGCCTGAGTCGTCTAACGCTCTCTGACAACGAGGGCTCGCAGAACACAGCGCTCACCAACAAGAATATTTTGCTTCAGAGGCTGCACAATCTCACTGCGTCTGGGGGAGGCAAGGGATCCGTGAAGGTGAACGGGACTCGGGACAGCGACGAGGATGATGAGGATGAAGAAGATGATGAAGATGAGGATGCGGATGACAGTGATGATGAAGAGGAAGATGAAGATGATGAGGAGGATGAAGAGGAGTCAGATTCCGAGCAGGGGAATGGTGAGAGCGACTCCGCTGCTAAGAAGAAAGGTGTGTGGAGAGGTAATGAGAGGGTGGGCCGAGTTGTGTGAGGCTGGGTGTGCCTAGTCTGCTTATGGCGCAGCATAGTCACTTGCTCAGCTTAGCCACTTGCTCTGCTAAGCCTCATATTCTTAGTTGTACGGTCATCGTGTTTTTTTCAGCAAAAACCTCTTGAGACTGCGATGCGGCTGGTAATGTTTGTAGTTCTAACTCGATGGCGTACAAGTTCTATCAGCTTACCTCATAAGCTCAAGCACTATTGAATCAATTTGTTGTTTTTGGCTAACGTTAGATTCATGCTCATTTTTCTTTGTTGAACATTTTCGAGTCTCCTCGTTTTTTTCATTATTTATTTGACTGGATTTGTTCACTTTCTGGCATTTAACCTGGAAGATATGGTAATTATTTAGCTTAACCAAAACCTAGCATGTTCATGTTAGAATTCTGTCTTGAAAGTATTAGCTTCTAGTGTGTCAGAGATCACGGTGTAGAATAAATATTTATCTCGAGATTTATTTTTGGATTATTTCAGCTTGACATTATATTGAGTTATCTTTATGACTTTTTATTTTAATTATTAACAGAGAACAGCGACGCCGACGAGGAAGATAATGCCGAGTCTGAGTTGTCTTTCTAATTTGTTTACTTGCATTAATTATTAACAGAGAACAGCGACGCCGACGAGGAAGACAATGCCGAGTCTGAGTTCCCCCAGGAGCGGGTCACACGTCAGCCGTCCATCATCGTCGTGGAGCAGTCGAGTTCTTACGACGGATACGGTGCGACGAACGCTTCTGATGGACGGTCAGTGATCACAGTTATGCATGACTAAATTATTATTGACACTTGAGGGCAAGATTTTAACTTTGGTAGCTGTAAAATGAAATCAGTGGACCCACTTAATAGCAGTGTCGGCTTTGATTAATATCTATATTTAGTTCCAAATTCTCCAATCACAAAAATATTGTGTCAGTCAATCATTAACAGTTTTCGTATCCGCGTAGATATTTGAGCACGAGCGCGTCCTGCGACCAGTTGAACTACAACTCAGCGTCCGACACATCGGAGCGCTATTTCACCGCTGACGGTAACGGCGTGGATACTGGAGACGATTTGGACACGCCAAAACGGCGGTCACTGAGTAAAGAATCGCTCCTGAAGGCGGGAACTGACGAAGAATTAGCCAGGACGCTTCATCGCAAAAGCAGCAGTAAAGAATCATTGCATCGCATAAACTACAGCAAACGATCTACTGGGGACTCGTTAGTCGCGTTCAGAAGCTGCGACAGACTCGCGGAAGAAGATGACCAGCGGCATTCTGCTACACCCAACCCGAGAAAATTTAAACAGGAATGGTTAACAAGGAGCCTTACGACCGTTGCTCCAAAGTAATTGTTCACTCAAACCACAATTTCATGTCGAAATCTGAATGTTTGTTCAATTTTTACCCGATGATTTCTATGAGATGAACTGAGTGGTGTAATATCTCACTAAATCTTAATCTAGAGCTTTCTTAGACTTATAAACTACTTTTTCCCGCAAACATTGTTTTGAAAGCCATTTTCTTTTTGTACATATTATATAGGACATCCCTTCTTCAAAAATATTCACAGCAGTCATAATTAAATTCAATTAATTGAACGTAAGACTTAATATCGCATATTGAGCGTATGAAATCTGCCCTTTTATGAAGTTCTTAATTTGTTATATGAGAGGGTCTCAGAATATTGATGGATTTACATAGAATATCAATTGTTTCAGATACCAGGCGCATGCACAAGAATGTTCGGTGATGTCTTGCTTAGCGAAATTCACGGCTCCGGAACTCCTAGCTAGCAGTAATAAAATCATATGTCAGAACTGCACGAAGCTCAGAAATATAAGTAAGTTCAAAAAGGCGCGATAGCACGTTAAACTGCCTGAGGAATGTTTTAGCACGTTGTTTTTATCCACGAAATCATTCTATTTACTCATTGACTTTAATACAATTTCAATGATCCTTCTAATTTTCTAGTAGGTAAGTTTTATTTGAAGGAAGGCGTTACATCACGATAAGTCGAAACCTCAGTTCCTGACAACAATTTATAATGTTTCTTCCCTTCAAAAATGCATAATATTATTAAATTAATTATCTTAATTCTTATTAAAATAGGTGGGCCTTACTTGATAATACGTATGTATAATGGGCTGAGTTCAAAGACTAAATATGTGGGACACGTGAATGATCTATGCAACTGTCGACAAAAATTCAAAATATATTTTAAAAATGGTCTTGTAATATGATTTATTTCTTGCAGGTGGCAACAATCCAGATGTTGATGGCCCAGTGAGAAGCGCCGCTAGAAAGCAAATGATGATCGTCTGTCCTCCCGCTGTGCTGACGCTGCAGCTCAAGCGCTTCCACCACGACGGCGTTCACCTCGCCAAGGCGAACAGATTCGTGCACTTCCCATTGGTGCTCGACTTGGCGCCCTTCACATCCACTATCGCATTGGTACGTCTGTATGATTCACAACAATTGAGAACATCATTGATAAGGTAATCCCAGAATGCCATGTTGCTTGTTGACCCAACAATTGTTCATTTTCTGAACTTGCATTTGTAGAAAAAATGTGATCGCCCTCGCTAGTCCATTGGTAATAGTTTTTGGGATACTCAATGTATAGATGCATAAAAACTTATATGAAAGGAACGTGTTGCACTGCGCTAGATGAAAGCGTTATTTTGTTTGTTACGCAGTGTGACGTACAAGACTGTTTAGTACAAATTTTCAATTTCTATAATTTTTTTTGACAAACAGTATTCTTATATCCCACACATTTAGCCTTTGATCTCAGCCTTTTATACGCATTAGCCTGGACGAATGCAAGTAAATTTTTATAATGATGAGGATTAGTAATTGTATATTATTATGTATTTTTAATGGATAAGAAAAAACTTTTTAAATTCAGATGACATTTTTTTCAGAATCCGGGTACCCGTATTTTGTATGGACTGTACGGTATAGTCCAGCATACAGGCCGCCTCCATAACGGGCACTACACAGCGTACGTGCGATCACGTCCCGTCGTGCCCACTCGTCCGCCGTCCGCCTACCTCGCCCAGCCTCCTCTGGACTCCTCACGCCTCGAGTGCGACGCGCCGCCCAAGCTCCCGCCACCAAGAAACACCGACGCCGCCACCATTTCTATTGAGGCGAGTTGCTGTTTTGTTTCCGTTGCTTTTATACTCACGATATTCAAGTTATCTAGCTTACATTTGTCTGATCGATTTTCCTGGTTTTATTTTTGTTATGACAGTTCGCCATCATGGTAATAGTTTTTCATGTTTTTAGTTTCTCAAATAAAAATTGGTACTTTTTTGTCAGAAAACATTTGTAATGAGATTCTGTGATAATTAGATGCACGTTCAGCCTTGTTTTGATATTTGATTGCGTCATATTTTATGAAAAATATATCATTTGAAGAATTTATTTACTTTTATTGCAGGAGTTGGAAGCCGAGGTGCGGAAAGACCAATGGTATCATGTGTCGGACACTCACGTGGCTCATGTAAATATAGATCGTGTCTTGAAAGCTCAAGCATATCTTCTTTTCTATGAGAGGATAGTTTGACCAGATGCGAGGCCTCAGCTATTGATCGCACTAGCCTATTCTTTAAGATGCTTGTAAAAAATGCGCATGTATGAAGAAAATACTTCGCATCGATCTTTAGAGGTGCTGGATGGGTCATGAGTAATCACTGTGAAATGTGACTGACGAAATCGTATTGTTGCTTCTGAATTAGTGAAAATCTCTGATGAATACTATAGAACTATTTTATAATTGTACCTTTCTTACGATGCTTTGATCTGTCAAGATTAAAGGTGGGAGTGCCTCTCGCTCCTTCGTAAAATGAGGTGTGTGAAGCGATCGAACTTCTCTTACTGGTTATCATACCAATCCAACCAATGATCAATCAAAGATGCTTCTAACACCAATAAATTAGGCTTTGCACCTGATTGAGCTGTAACAATTATGAGCTTAGTACGTCCTTTATAGGCATGTATTACCTTATGTATCGCAAACTGTTGCCCACTTTTGGTACGTGCGTCAAATGTAGTGGAATTGGAAGTTACTAAAGTTGGTTTTGTAATAATAGTGTAAATATAGACTAGGTAGATTAATAATTACGCCAAGTAACAATAAGTAGCGCTTAAATGCGCAAAACGCCTTATCTTAACTAGGATCATTCGTCCAGTTCAATTTATGTAGAGAAACGTATAGTTTGGATTTACTTAGAACACTGTGGCTTTCATTTTCTGCAGGCGTGTAATTTCGTTGCTTTGCGTGTCTCGACAGCAGACATTCGTAGGAGATTATTTATTAGTGGCAAGGATGTTTATTCTCATTTTATTTGTTAGTTACGAAGTGGTTAGATTTTATGTTCTAGTCCAGATAATTATTGGTAACCTCTGAGCAGGCAAGCATATAAGGAGCTCCTTGCAAGTATAACACGCTCCGATAATAACCTAGACACGCCTAGTCATGCGCATTTTGTTGCCTGTAACGGTTCTCAACGGTGGAGATTCGCGGGAATAACGAGAAAAAACACGTTCTGTCGATACTAATAGTTTATTATTTACAGTTATGGGTTTTATTCGAATATTTTTGCTTTTATTTTGTAATCTCTAAGCTGTGGTCAGTTAATGATTAATGTATGATGAACAATCAGTTGAGCTAGCAGGTGGGAGAGATTTTGCGTGCCACGAGTACCATGAGGTTTGGTCAGTTGATAATGACCATCTGTGATAACGTCCGAGATTTGGTTCTCTTCTACTCGTTAGTCTCTTGAATATTGGCGTTACTTTACTCTTCTTACTGTTATCTCTCTTGTTCACTCATCGAAATATGTGCTCATTATCAATTCCCTAAGCTTGAGGCGGCGGGTAAACAATTCTTCAACTGGAAGCATAATTGCCTAATAAGTGAATATTTTCATCTTTACCTCCTTTCACACTTTCGACTATTCCGATAGGTGTTTAATATTTTAAACTATGAAAAGATGCTTTTTTGAGTCTACACATGTCTAAAGTAATGGCTCACGACACGCTTATATTTCAAATATTTATATATAGAGATATTCCATCAAGACTGAACTGAAGAGTATAGTCTATGGTTTGATGAACATTTGAAACAAGAGATGCAACATTTCATACTCTCACCAGCGCCCGAATTGTAACTAGCCTACCGCTTACTGCGACCAATCTTTCTGACGACGAAGAGTTACACGAAACCAGCCAGGCACCACTAAGCTGCTTAGCAAATGTACCTTTTTGTACCACCCGGTTTGCGAGCTCGTAAAATTTTCTCCGAGGACCCATAGTTCGTTCCGACAATTGGCCGTTCAATCCGGGGCTGATTCGAGGCAGTTGATGAAAACTTGCGGCTTTGTGGTGTATGCAATAAATACAGTTACGTTCACACGCGCTTTGTATTGTATGACTGATGAGATAGTATTTCATGTGTTGGGCCATCGGGTGAACGCATTACCAAGAAGAAAGCCGGCGGGTGGAACTGGGGGCATACTTTCTCGGCTCCTTTCCTGAAGACTGGTTGGTCCTCTTTAATGCACGCTATTTCATGAGGATTACGGTTGCTAACGTGAAAGACCAGAAAGGTGGTAAAATGTGATCTTGTTAATAATCCCGGGCAATGCTATCTTCCAGCGGCAGCCCCACTTGTGGTAGAGTTCAGACGTCACAGACATAACGGTTTTTGTATGGAATCTTATCATGGCAATTACTTACGCTCTTTTCTTTCGTTCGAATAGGTTTCCTTGCATTGCGCCTTATTTTTCAGAATTATTACCTTGTACAGTGAAGCACACTTGAATCGGTCGGTAATGGCAGACTCGGAGCGTACCGGCTTGCTCTTATCATGGGAATATCACAGCTCATTTGGCTGCCAGTGGGTTCATAACTGTTAACATAGCAACAGTTAACTCAAGCATCTCATTTTGTCTACAAATGAGTGCCATGCGAATTCCAGTTTCAAATGTGCTTGAAGACGACTTACGGCAAATGAGCTGACATTCAGTTCAAGTAAATGAGATAAATAGCGTTCGATTTTTTTATACCTGCCTAGTTGTAAGCAATGAGTTAAAGAGCAGTTTATTAAAATTCAACATTTGGATTTCAATTGTGATCTTAAAATTACTCGGGAATTGTTTCAACTAAAAATAGGAATTTTTATGTATCCGGAATCTGATTGTTACAAATTACTAAATAATGAGATACATAGCTAAAATAAATAAATTTTCAATTCAAGTCCTATTCGTATTTTAAAACAAATTCAAACGGAAAGTACATGAAAAAACAAGCTGACACTTTTTAGATAACCAATGACAAATAAACATCATTTCCTAAGATTTTCTTACACGCCAGATACAAAAAACATTCAATATTGCACATCAATAAATAATCATCCCAATACTTCCGCAAAACCATCACTCATAAACATCAAACATAAGGGTACGCACACAGTGAAAGCAGGTTGCCAGCGTGCTGGTTACCTGCTCAGGCTGGCGCCTGTAACCATAGAATACAGAAGCCTATTCGTACAGGTTTTCACTGTGAACACTTACATTATTATCCTATGTTCATTCTTGTGGCAGGTTAGAGCAGGTTGCCCGCGAGGGCAAACCTGCTTCCACTGTGTGCGTACCCTACGAGTGCACAAAGAATACTTACAATAAAAAATAACCGCATCATTCTCGTCAATTCGATAACCAAATTTGTGCATTAGACTCCCAGTTTATTACAAAACACAAGCAGATACAACCACAATCCAACCTTTGCACCGAATGATGGACTCATCAAACAGTTCATAACATGAAGCATAGCAATAAAAGACCACTCATTAAGTGCGAAACAAACCCACGTCCCAAGCGCAAAATAATATAGTACAACCTTAACCCAAGCACTCAATTTACAGGGAGCATAAATTGCTCTCAATGACGCCATTTTTTCAAGAATCCAACTTCAAAATTTTAGAAAGGCATAGTTACATCACGCTAAAAAATACGAGGTATAAGACGTGGAATTTATTATTATTTATCATGAAATAACAAAGAATTTAATATTCATGAGACTATCTGTAGTTAAAGCCCATATTACAAAATAATCTCGACTCAGATGAACATGACAACGCTCCAAGTTCCATAATCGTGCCAAATAAGTAAACAAACGCTAACTGTATAATAGCGTTATAAATTAATTCTATACGCAACAGCTAACAGCGGTTGTAAGTTAAAGTCGAGGATTACGTCACGGAAACGAATTGAGGCAAAATGCAGATGTATAAATTTAAGTTTCGGTTTCTGGATGAATATTTTCGCAAACCAATACTGTACGTAACACGGAGATTTAACATCATTGCAAGATTCGTACTTTCTTGGGAAATTCAATTCCCAAAAATGAGATAGAATTATACAATTGCTTTATTTCTTGTACGCGTACTAACGAGTAACAACAAAATGCACTTAGGAAGAGAACAAATTTGCAATGCCGCATCGTAATTCGACGAATAAAAATAGCTTCTGAAGCACAGAGTAATTGTTCATACATTCATATCTAATAAGGACAGGACAGAGGAATGTTGCAATAAACTGTAGGCGGCTCGGAAAATACGCGTTAACCATGCATAAAAAAACATTAAAGAGTGCAAAACTTCATTTCCAGAAAACTTTTAAAACTGGATTATGATAACACGCTACATCACCGCACCAAAAATTAATAAGCGGTTAGTCGGCTTTAGGCAGAAGGCTACATAGAATACCCTTATGCCGGCGCACAACAGTGACTAATTTCTAAGGGAAACAAAGTTGAATCCCGAATGCCTGCTTGCTTTCATTACGATACGATAAAAACCATTTGGAAGGATCAACGTAGGAGAATACTGTAACAGCAAAAGTTTGCGTTTGAAACCTACATTTATTGGCGCATATCACTTCACAGGAATAATTGTTGGAATTTCCCAGGAGTCTGAAAAGCGAAGAATGAGTTAAAATCTTACATTTATATTAGAATACGCCGACAGAACGAAGCTACTGCATGCTTATACTTAAAAGAAGCTATCCAACTTTTTACTTGGAATGGTGACAGAACTAGAACTAAAATGTTCACATATTAGTGCTGCATTAGGTAGAATTTCAACAAGTTTTAAAAATCAGACTTCTCTAATAATGAAAAAAATTTCATTCACCGTACGTAATAACTAATAATAACGTTCTACTTAAAGGAAATAAAGAGAAATTTTATTTAAGATCACAAATTGGAAATTGTAAGCTAACAAGGATTCAGATTGATAGCCAAACGTCATGCAAGGCTGATGACATTGTAACGCTCACCAAGCGTTAAAGGAGAAAAACTAATTGCTACTAGTTCACTACCTAGTAACTGGTGGCTATTAGTTCACCAGTAACTGGTTGCTATTAGTTTACCAGTACCTGGTGGCTATTAGTTCACCAGTAACTGGCTGCAATTAGTTCACCAGTAACTGGCTGCTTTAGTTCACCAGTAACTGGAGGCTGCAATTAGTTCACCAGTAACTGGCTGCAATTAGTTCACCAGTAACTGGCTGCTATTAGTTCACCAGTAACTGGTTGCAATTAGTTCACCAGTAACTGGCTGCAATTAGTTCACCAGTAACTGGCTGCAATTAGTTCACCAGTAACTGGCTGCAATTAGTTCACCAGTAACTGGCTGCTTTAGTTCACCAGTTAGGGGTAATTTGTTTGAAGGTCCACTTCTGGTAGTTGTTGATGGGGTCGCATGGCAGCAGTTGTAGCTGGTTGCTGGACGGATGCAGCGACACGCACTTGTTGAAGCGTTTGTGCTTGAGAACGTGTGTGTCCTGGCGACCACAGGAGCAATTAGAAATTTAGGCTATCACTTCTATCACGATAAGTCAATAGATTCATTGACGAATTATTTCAACAGTCCTCAGTACAGTTAATAAGCTGGATCAACGGAGCTTTAAGCGTGGGCTTAATATAGTCATGGTTCATGGACTCATCGTAAATACGACACCTCATGTTAACTATAACGGAGCGTGAAGAGTTAGTTTAGTACGAAACGTCCTGGTACCTATAACGGAGCGTTATGGATGCATACCTCATCGTAAATCCAGGGGCCATCGACCGTGCCTAGTCTGCAGAAGATGAGCTTGATGCCCTGAGCATCCGCGTCGACGCAACGCTCACCGACGCCCAGCTGGCCCGCGCTGTTCAGTCGTACCAGCTGCACATGCAATGCAATTATCACGTGCTGGTAAGAATTAAAGATTAATTACTCTGAAATTTCAATACCAAAAATTGGCAATAAACTTTATTCATATAAAATAAAAGCTTTCCTTTATAAATTAAAATGATATTCTTTGCTTGTAAATGTTTTCGGTTAAATAATTTGGTTCAAATAATAAATCACAAGAGTTCAATTCTTAAAGTTAACGCCAAACTAAAACTTTAACCTCCTCGTGATGCTGCACATTGAGTTTCCTTGCTCGACAAGTAATGCTGAAAGGCTACTCACTTGTCTGCTTTCCAGCTGACGTGCTACTTCTTTGACCAGTCCACAGCCAACTGAGGAGCATGACTGGCGTCTTGACAGTTGATAGTAACGCACTGACCTGATTGTTGCCGAAGCCATGACACTGCGACACCCCCATCAGGTTGGGGGCGGGGTGACCCATAGTGTCCAGACACAGCGACGTTGCAGCGTTTCGGAACTGACAGCACCAAGCAAGACAGTGAAAAAGTTAGAAAGAAGTTAGTAGTGATATGAGCATCGAATGAGAATAGGATTATTTTGATTGATGCTACAATGTTCCTTTGAAACGCCAAGATAATGGAAGTGTTTGAGAAAATATTGAGTGATGAGGACCAGTCAGTTGTTAAAGACGAAAACATGCCCAGCTCGGAGCGCAAGGATCGTACAACGAATGGAAACCCAAAGAATAACACCGGTTCTGAAACTCGTGCATATAACCTAAAGCAGAATGCTAATCTACAAAAACTTTCAACATGCAAACTTCTATTCAACGCCAAATAAGTTAATTAAGAAGGCAGGAAGAATATTTTTGGTTGTAAAATGTAGATGAAAATCTACATTTTACGATATAAATTCTAGAGGCAATGTGTGAGTAACAATGCCACAAACTGAAAATCCTAAAGACACAAGAGGATGTAGAAAACCCGTAAAGAGTCAGAAAATGAAATTGATTGCCGTAGCCATCTGCAGATAGAATTCTTCAGTAAAACAATAGTTTTACAATTTCAAGGTATCGATTGAAAATAGGAGAGGAGTGCAATGAATAAATTACCTGCAGACTTGGCTATTTGTGTATTGGTTAAATCATGCTTTGAAAAAAAAAAGTGATAGAAGACGTCACCTTTAACGGCAGTTCGTTCGTCAGTAACCGGCAGTTCGTGTCCGTATTATTTTAAGTGAAAAGTGAGCATTTCGTTGAAGCAAGAAAAGTCACGTAAATCATTAACAACTGTAGGCTTACAGTCTCGATACTTGAGGCACATGGGTAAGTCTCCATAACAGCAGGCGCGTCATTGCCGCTGCTGTCCCAGCAGAAGTCTCCAACAGAGCTCGTCAACTGCAGTCACGATCGTCATTTAATTTGTCTTTCAGATGTCAGTTTCTTGTGCATAAGTAAACACGAAGAAAGTATCGTACGTGGAATGTTTTACACCGATTGTAGAAGTCATCGTTTAATATGGAAAATTTGTTATCATCGTGATAATCTTAACTTTGGTTTGAAGATTAAGCTGCACTTTTGCATTTTAGAAATATACAGAGAGAACAGAATTCCATGGATAGTATTGAATTATAGCCGAAGCTGCAAATAACTTTGCTTCAATTAATCAAAGACAGAAAAGAGGACGAGAATGAAGGTTTCACAATGGAAAAGTGAAGGCGGATAGGAAATAAATAGATATAAAAATATAGAAATGAATTACGTAGAAGTGATAAGACGAAAGGAACACGATTAAAAACCAATGAAAGTCTCGAGTGAAAAGCTCATCTGGAACCTCAATCACAAATTTCTCACTTCATATTTTAGTTTAACTCAATAATAATATGTTTAATAATAAGCTTAGCCTCCCAATTAAAATGTAGAATTTTCCAGAACTGAAGGCGAAATGAGGAAAAAGGGAATAATTAATTCTTATAGTGAAGAATAACAAACGAGCACTACTAAAAACACGCGATTCTCAAGAATTATAATAATTGAATTACAATAAATTGAATCGGCTGAGCGCCAGCTGCAATGGAAATCAATTAAATCTTTGGCTTATCCTAGCAAATCAACCAAACTCACAGCACAAAAATTAAACGAGATTGTAGAATTTTAATAGATCGAATTTTCAAAATATAAAATAATTACAGGCCATAGCACACGAAACAACTGACGAGGCCAAACAATTGAGTCATCTAGAATATAGCTACGATGTACGACACTGTCGAGCGCTATTGTTGCAGCAAGGTCAACTGTATTTTGCTCAGTTCAAGATTAATTTTTCGATTGAAAATGTTTGATCTTTATTCTCTTTTTCTAAACTATTTTTGTACATTATAAATACGAAATCTTAGCATTCAATTTATCAAAGTCAGCATGCTGTTCACCTCGCCCCAGTGGAGATTAGGTGGTAGCTCGGGATATTTCCTTAACAGATCATATGCGACGTTGTCCACAAACCACTGGAAGCTTTTGCACTGCATCCTCTCTTTGAGGGCCAGCTGCTGGCTAATGTCGCCCATGTCCAGATATCTGAAGTAACACAAACG